>NC_041215.1:2546310-2557547 GCF_002837175.3 Physeter macrocephalus
GTTCGTGCCCCGGTCCGGGAAGATCCCACGTGCCGCGGAGCGGCTGGGCCCGTGAGCCATGGCCGCTGAGCCTGCGCGTCCGGAGCCCTGTGCTCCGCAACGGGAGAGGCCGCAGCAGAGGGAGGCCCGCATACCACAAAAAAAAAAAAAAAAAAACAAAAAAAAAACCTACCAGGCTGAAGAAAACCTAGAGGAGAATTTATCCATGTTCTCATGGACTTGTGTGCTTAAGAAATCAAAAGAGAAACTTACAGTTTAAAAAATAAGGGTTCAAACATTAATAAACCTGTCATAAAACATTGTGATTTTGTTTGTTTGACTTTTATACACATAAACACATATTTTAGATAGACTTAATTTTTTTAGAGCACTAGGTTCACAGCAAAAAGTACAGAGAATTCCCATATATCCCCTGGCCCCGCACATGAATAGCCTTCCCCAGTATTAGCATGCTGCACCAGAGTGGGTAAATTTGTAACAGTTGATTAACCTACATTGACACATCATCATCACCCAAAGTCCATAGTTTCTATTAGAGTTCACTCTTGGTGTTGTGCATTCCGTGGGTTTGGATAAATGTATAAATGACACATATCCCCCGTTATAGTATTATACAGAATAGTTTCACTGCCCTAAAAAGCCACTGTGTTCCAACTATTCATCCCTCCCTCCCCTCTAACTCCTGGCGACCACTGATCTTTTTTACTGTTTCCATAGTTTTGCCTTTTCCAGAATGCATGTAGTTGAAATTATACAGTGTGTAGCCTTTTCAGATTGGCTTCTTTTACTCAGTAATATGCATTTAAGGTTCTCCATGTTTTAATCATTTCTTTTCTTTCTTTTTTTTTTTAAATTTATTTATTTTATTTTTGGCTGCACTGGGTCTTTGTTGCTGCACCCGGGCTTTTCTCTACTGTGCGGTGAGCGGAGGCTACACTTTGCTGCAGTGCACAGGCTTCTCATCGCGGTGGCTTCTCTTGTTGCGGAGCGCAGGCTCTAGGCACGTGAGCTCTAGAGCGCAGGCTCAGTCGTTGTGGCGCACAGACTTAGTTGTTCGCAGCATGTGGGATCTTCCTGGGCTAGGGCTCGGACCCGTGTCCCCTGCATTGGCAGGCAGATTCTTAACCACTGCGCCACCAGGGAAGCCCGATCATTTCTTTTTAATGCTGACTGACGTGCCATTGTCTGGATGTACCACAGTTTATCTGTTCACCTTTTGAAGTACACCTTCATTGCTTCCAAGTTTTGGCAATTACAAATAAAGCTGCTATAAAGCAGGTTTTTTGTGTGGACATAAGTTCTCACCTCATTTGGGTAAATACTAAGGAGAGTGATTGCTGGATTGTATGGTAAGAGTATGTTTAGATTTGTAAGAAATCACCAAACTGCCTTCCAAAGGGGCTGTACCAGTTTTGCATTCCCATCAGCAATGAATGAGAATTCCTGTTCTTCCACATCCTTGCTAACATTTGGTGTTTTCAGTGTTTTGGATTTTGACCACTCTTATAGGTGTGTAGTAGAATCTTACTGTTTTTAATTTACAGTTTCCTAATGACATATGATGTTGAACATCTTTTCATATGCTTATTTGTTGTCTGTATATTTTCCTTAATGAGGTGTCTGTTTAGGTCTTTTGCTTATTTTTAAATCCGGTTGTTTGTTTTCTTATTCTCTGTATATTTTAGTAAATGGTCCTTTATCAGATAGGTCTTTTGCAAAGATTTTCTCCCAGTTTGTGGCTTGTCTTCTCATTCTCTTGGGCAGAAGCTTTTAATTGTAATGAAGTCCACCTTATCAAGTATTTCTTTCATGGATTGTGCCTTTGTTGTCGTTTGTAAAAAGTCAACACCAAACCCAAGGTCATCTAGATTTTATTCCTGTTATCTTTTAGGAGTTTTTGTAGTTTTGCATTTTACATTTAGAGCTGTGATGATTTTGAATTAATTTTTGTGAAGTGTGTATGTTCTGTGTTTAGATTCATTTTTTTGCATGTGGAGGTCCAGTTCTGCCACCATTTGTTGAAAAGACTATCTTTACTCCGTTTTATTACCTTTGCTCCTTTGTCAAAGATCAGTGGACTGTATTTATGGGAGTCTCTTTCTGGGTTCTCTATTCTGTTCCATTGATCTGTTTGTCTGTTCTTTCACCAGTACCACACTGTCTTGATTATTATAGTTTTATAAAAATTAAAGTTAGGTAGTGTCAGACCTCCAACTTTGTCCTTCTCCTTTAGTATTGTGTAGGCTATCCTGGGTCTTTTGCCTCTCTATATAAACTTTAGAATCATTTTGTCAATATCCAAAAAAATAACTTTCTGGGATTTTGATTGGGATTGCATTGAATCTATAGATCAGTTCTGGAAGAACTGACATCTCGACAACATTGAGTCTTCCTGTCCACGAACATGAACTATCTCTCCATTTATTTATTTCTTTGATTTTATTCATCAGCTGTGGTTTTTTGTAGATGTTCTTTATGAAGTTGAGGAAGTTCCCCTCTGTTCCTGGTTTGTTGAGAGTTTTTATCATGAATGGCTGTTGGATTTTTTTAAATCCTTTTTTTGTATCTATTATGATCATGTGATTTTTCTTCTTTAGCCTATTGATGTAATGGACTACATTAATTGATTTTAAAATGTTGAACAAGCTTGCATACCTGGGATAAATGCCACTTGGTTGTGGTGTATAACTCTTTTTATACATTGTTGGATTTGCTTTGCTAATAATTTGTTGAGGATTTTTGTTTCTAAATTGACGAGAGATATTGGCTCAACTACAAGTTTTCTTGTAATGTTTTTGTCTGGTTTTGGTGTTAAGGTAATGCTGACCTCATAGAATGAGTTAGGAGGAATTCCCTCTCCTTTTTCCTGGAAGAGATTGTAGAGAATTGGTAGAATTTCTTTCTTAAATGTTTGGTAGAATTCATCAGTGAACCCATCTGGGCCTGGTGCTTGCTGTTTAGGAAGGTTGTTAATTATTGACTCAATTAGTTTAATAGATATGGGCCTATTCACATTGTCTCTTTCACTTATCTTTTTTAAATGGATACTTAAAAAAAAAAAAAAGGTACACTCATTAAAGGAAATTCGGAAAAAAGAGAAAAGTAGAAACCTACCGCACAATTTCAAGCAACAAATGATGTGTTTCCTTTATGAGTTTCTTGGGTTTGACTTACTACTCTTGCTTCTGCAAGTAGATTAGAATGTTATGACATGTCTGACATGTGTCAATAGAATAATTGGTATGTCAGTTAAAATGGAAAATGTGAAGATTGCCTCAGAGTCACATTGCCTTTATTACATCAACTCCAAAATTCTCATTCTTTCATGTTATGGTCCCAGACTACATATTTCATTATTTCCCAACATAAACTCTGTTGCCTGTTCTCTGTGTCCAGCACACTGTTTTCTACCTTTATTAGTATAATTAACGATGGCTTACCATTGCTCATCAATTAAATACCATTTCCTCAGCCTGGTGTTCAAGTCCTTTCATGAGCTTGTGATTGATGGATCGTCCCATCCTTGTAGACTTATATCTCGTTGGTACTAGCCTGTTTGTACCAGAAGGTATTTTCCTCATGCCATGTTACTTCTGCCTTGGTGCCTTTTCTTATGTTGTTTCTCTAGCCTGGAATGCTGTCCTTTTAATCTTCTATTCGAATAAGAGTGTAGCTTAAGTTTTAATTACCTATATAAATCAATCAACTCTCCTTCCCTTTCTCTGTCCTTCACTCCATCCCTCCCTCCCTCTTTCCTTCCTTGCTAACTCCCCTCTTCAAACAGCTTTGTTGAGGTATAATTTATATACCATAAAGTTAACTTGTTTTAGGTGTACAATTTTTGATTTTTAGTAAATTTACAGAGTTGTGTGAACATTTCCATCATCCCTCCCCAAATCCCCATGCTCATTTACAGTTAGTCCTGCTCTCATACCACCAACCTCTAAGATGTTTTCTGCCTGTATAGATTGACCTTCTGTGGATATTTCATATAAATAAAATCTTATCGTGTAGTTTTTTTACATCTGACTTCTTTCACTTAGCAAAATGTTTTTGAGGTTCATCCATGTTGTAGCATGTGTCAATATTTCATTTTTTAAATTATAGAATAATATTCCCTTGTATAGATGTGTGACATTTAGTTATCCATTCACCACCTGATGGACATATGCGTTGTTTTTGCTTTTTGGCCACTGTGAATAGTGCTCATGAACGTTGACATACAAGTCTTTGTGTGGATATACGTTTTCGTTTCTCTTGAGTAGATACCTAGGAGTGAAATTGCTGGGTCATAGGTAAGTTTATGCTTAACTTTATGTTTTTTTTTTTTGTGGTATGCGGGCCTCCCTCTGCTGCGGCCTCTCCCGTTGCGGAGCACAGGCTCCGGACGCGCAGGCTCAGCGGCCATGGCTCACGGGCCCAGCCGCTCCGCGGCATGTGGGATCCTCCCAGACCAGGGCGCGAACCCGGTTCCCCTGCATCGGCAGGCGGACGCGCAACCACTGCGCCACCAGGGAAGCCCTATGCTTAACTTTAAAAAAAACTGCCCAACTGTGTTTCAAAATGCCTATACCATTTTGCGTTCTCAGCAGCAATGTGTGAACGTTGTAGTTTCTCCACATCTTCACCTCATAAGTCTTACCTTGATCTTCTTGTGGGAGTTTCTTTTTGTCTCTCTCTCCAAATATTTTATAAGCTAGCTCTCAAGGCATAGATTATAGCTCAAATTTTTGTGTTCACAGCATTTGGAATTGTTTCCATCAAAGCATTTGTAGTTAAATGTTGAGGTATTTACCTTCTCTTCATTTTTTTCCTGAATAACATGCTAGTCTTTGGGACCAAAGTAGAGATTGAGTCTTTCCCCTTTCTTTTATATTCTTTTTGTATGTTTTCTGATAGACTTTGTGGCATATTTTTTACTTGACTTCAATTAATCAGTCAAAAATATTTCATATTAAATTTTTATAATGTGTAATACCTAAAGTTTCAGTCTAATGATAGTATACTCCAAAAGACTGTCTACAAGTTTGGACTTAGTAGAGTTTTTGAATTACTAATTATTACTAAAATATATGGTTTGACCGGTATTTGAAAGCAGGAAACAAACAAACTCAAACCAAAACAACATGACTCAGAGTCCCAATTTGGCCACTGTGACAAGTTGTTTCACCTCTTTGACATTCATATTTTTTTGCCCAGGAAACAGAATAATAGTAATAGTAATATAATAGCAATATCTTCACATTGCTGTGAGAGCTACATAAAGCTTTTTTTCTGGGAAGCACTTTTAATTTCTAACTTGTTTCATAAATGCTAAATATTGTTGTTATCATATAGGCATTTGACACTCAAAGAGCCTCTAGTGCATATAGATTTCCAAGTTTCTGTTAACTTTTGTTGGGGAATTTTTCCAGCTGTTTATTTCATTCTCCCATGTGTCTTTCTGAACATTTCATTTTCTTCTTGGTATGGCTTTTCCCTATTATCTTGGGCTGGTGATGATGAGATTGCTGTTGTTTTACTTGACTGTTATCATTGGCTCTTGCTTATTAAACTGGAACACTATCATAGGTCATGTAATAAGCTAACATGAGAATATTTTATGTAAAACATTCAACTAAAGTAACAGAAATACAGTCTATTAAATTTTTTTGCCTTAGATGATAAACTTATTAGCTAGTATCTTTGCTCAGGGAGTTTGGGAAGGTGTGCTTAAGGTACCTAGCTTAAATGTGAAACTTGGTTAGTCTCCTGTTTTGTTGTTTTATTATTTTTGAGATTACCCTCCCAGTGGTTACCACTACCTACATATAGATTCCTCACATTCCCTCCAGGTTAAAATTTTTCAAGATACTAAAAATAATAGAAGTAAATAAACCAGATTTTCTTTTATGTTCAGGAGGCAGTGTCATTTTCATAAGTTTTGTTATTGAAATAAAAGATTACATGTAATGAAGCTTAAGAGAACCATATTACCTTAATCCATAGCAGAAACCTCTTTCAGATTTATCTTAATGCTAGGAAAATGTGTGCTTTTTAATATTATTTTTATTTGTATAACTGTGTATTTTTAATGTTAGTAAAAATTAAGGTTGAAATGTGCTAGTCGTGAGAACTTTTTTATGTCAAGGTTCTTATTACAGTTGTCAAGAACAGCTGTTGAAAGTGTTCTTGGATTTTGGGGTTGTTTCCATTAAAGCTATTTTTAGTTAAATAGTGAAGTTTTAATGTTTACTTTTTCTTCAGTCTTTTCCCAAATGGTATGCTGGCCTTCAGGGCCAAAGTAGAAATGGAATCTTTTCCCTTTAAAAAATTTTTTTCTTCTGTTTTTCTGATAGACTTTTGTGGCCCATTTGTTACCTCAATCACTCCTCCATTAGGAAGCTCATAGCTGACTTTGCTACCCACTTTTAATGATTTGGGTATATTAACTTTATTCCAGGCTTTACTCTTCTGTTCGTACTTTCTTTAACTTATGTACTTATTTTGTCACATTATATTATTTGTATTTTTTTCTGCCACTGAAACAGCCAGATAGTATGTAGTCAGTTTTGCTATAACATGACATATGTATTCCTAAAAGTGACTATGCTGTGCAGTGATATGTAGTAAAACCACAGGGCTTATTAGAGAAATGGGATTATGAAAATAAAATTGAAACATGTTGTCAATGACACATTAAAAAAAGGATAGAAATCTAATAAAAGACATAGTAGAGTTTTACACATGTTAAATGGTTAAGAAATACTAAATAGTAGAATAAATACAGCATTTTATCTTAAAGAAGACCTGAAGTTTGTGGAAGGGGGCCCACTTCAACAAATAACTCACAAATAACTCATTGAAATTTTTGAGTTACTAGGAAGGTAGAAGGAAGGTGATCTGAAATAGGATGGAAATTGTAACACCAAAAGGGATGAGTCTGATAACACATGAGATGAACTGAGATAGCTAGTAGATATATGCATTTTGAGTATGGCTTGGTTCGTGTGGCTTCCTTGCCGTTTTCCTTATTCACCTAGTGTTTCTTTCTAAATGAAATTATGCAAAAATGAAAGTGACATTCACATTATACTCATATTATCCCCTAATATATCAATTGAATTGGAACAAATTTGCTTTTTCCAAATAACCCTTATAGGAGAACTGACTATATAAATAAGTACATATCTTGGAGAAAGGAATTAACTTTTTGTCAAAGAATGTGTTGTCATCACTACCTGTTTTTACATTATTCACATTAAGTTACTGAATAGTCCAAATGATCACAATATTTTTTTACAGGAAACTACATTCTTAATTATGTGGCATCACAACCCAAGCTGGCTCCCTTTGTCATCCAAGCTCTAATTCAAGTCATTGCTAAAATTACTAAATTGGGGTGGTTTGAGGTTCAGAAAGACCAGTTTGTCTTCAGAGAAATTATTGCTGATGTGAAGAAGTTTCTTCAGGTAAGAAGGCATTATTACATTATAAGAACATCAGTAGTTTTTTTGGTTTAGAAAACTGCTTTTCTTAAAGTTATATGGTTTGTATTGTGGCTACCAGAACCATATTAATTATGGTTTATTATTTATGCTCTGGAGCCTGTATTTTTTTATTGACAGGAAAAGAGGATCATGTCATATAACTTCCAAACCAGAAGAATGCAAATTATAATGTTTTATAATTTCAAAAATATATGTTGTCATTTGTAACCACTTGTCTTTGTATTGCATATATGCAAAACATGTATATAATGTTTTTCATGTATTATCTAATTTAATGTTAATTACATCTCTGTGAAGGGAATTACATTTTGTAAATGAGAAGACTGAGGCTTAGAAAAGTTAGGTAATTTGTATAGGATTGCATAGTGATCTAGTAAAGCATAGCGCTCGTACTTCAACAGGTTTTCTAACTTAAGATATATATATTTAAAAATTTCTTTACATTATACCACGTTGAGTCATACTAAATTCTCAAGAATGTTTTTAACCTAAATAATTAAAGTTATAACATACTCACATTTAACTTACACAAATTCAGGTATTTGGACTAAAAAAAAAAAAAGAAAGAAAGAAAAGGAAAAGGAAAAGCAAGAGGACACTAATTTAAACTGTGCCAGTGATTCCACTTGCCATTCCACATAGTATTTTATGTTGTGGGGTGTGATATGGGAAACTTAAATCTGCTCTTTTCTGTTCCTGTATGCCTCTTAGGATGACCATCATGTCATGCTCAGTATGATTCAGATATTTAAAGATACATACTTTTTCATGCAAGTGTTATCCCTAATTGCAGGAAAAGTACTTTAGTTGGTGCTCTGCTGAAGAAGCAGTGATCTGTTACAGTTCTCAAGGAAAAACTGGCAGTTTGGATTAATAGATGTTCAGTGTTGGTTTATTGGCAATTAGGGGGCTGTGGACTTTCTGAGATGTTATTGCTTATACAGTAACTGTCAGATTTAATCCCTATGTAAGATGTAACTCCATCATACATTGTAATGCTAGAAACGTCAGAATATGAAACATTAGACTTTTCTGCTTCTCTTTTATTCGTATTGTTAAAATCCTGGTTAACAAATATTTGATTATATAAAATATCACAAGAATAAGTGTATTTTTAGCCCTGAGGAGATCTGTGGGACAGAGGGATAGTTTATTCAGTGACACATGAGTTTCTCTCTTTATAGTTGTGCATATAATTTTGACTAACACAAT
This sequence comes from Physeter macrocephalus, assembly GCF_002837175.3. NCBI lineage: Eukaryota > Metazoa > Chordata > Mammalia > Artiodactyla > Physeteridae > Physeter > Physeter macrocephalus. Next base: position 2,555,013 of record NC_041215.1, read on the forward strand.
AGCACCCCTCTTGTCCTTTACTAAGATTGTACACAGCTCATCAAGAATCATTAGTGTAAACAAGAATAGACCTCAGAGTTCTTTTAAAATAAAATCAAGGTTGAAAACTGAATGAAATAAAATCATTCTTGTTGGCTAACATTTCTCAAGCTCCCTATTCAGTGGCTGATAAGTTGAGCTTAAGTTGGGCTTTAGTGTGCTTTTGTCAGTTTTGGAAGACCAGAAGAAACAGAAAATGTTTTCTCTTCAAAGTTTATTACAGTATCACAAAAAAAGCACTTGCTTTCTGGGTATATGACTTAACCTAACCTTGAGTCATGAGAAAGACAACTGACTTAGTGTTTTAGTACTCTAAAATAGTACCGCATGGTTTCTTTGGGTAATAACAGCTTCTGTGAATTTTGTACTAAAAATTATTTTAAGTTTGTTAAATTTTTAATGGCCTGAAATTTTGTATATCCTCTTTTCTCTGTTATTGTAACCTTATTGCTGCCACACTTCTAACATTTACATGCCTCCTTTCTACATACATACCCAGTAGATACTACTGTCATCTAGGACAGTGCTATTCAGATTGCTGGCTCACAGCAAGATAAGGAGTTTATGTCAGAATGTAAATCAACATGGTGCTTCCATCATCAAGAGAGACTTGCTATGAAAAAAATGCCAGCTGAACTAAACAGTGTACTTAGTGACTTATCTGTTTTATATTTTGGTGCAAACTCTTCTGTCATGGACCAGTATCAAACCATTCTCAGATTAGAATCGAATTTGCAGACTACGAGCAGATTCATGGACTAACAGTTGGTCAGGGAATGACACATTAAGGAGCATTGGCCTGGTTTACACAGAAGATGGATGCTTCAGTAATGTGAAATCTGTAGTTTACCATAGAGTTCCGATTGTCCTAAAGGGCCATAAAGAATTAAAATGCAAAAATTGGACTTCCCTGGTGGGGCAGTGGTTAAGAATCCGCCTGCCAACGCAGGGGATACGGGTTCGATCCCTGGTCCGGGAAGATCCCACATGCCACGGAGCAACTAAGCCCATGCACCACAACTACTGAGCCTGTGCTCTAGAGTCCACGTGCTGCAACTACTGAGCCCACGTGCCACAACTGCTGAAGCCCGCGCGCCTAGGGCCCATGCTCCACAAGAGGAGCCACCACAATGAAAAGCCCGTGCACCACAATGAAGAGAAGCCCCCACTCGGCACAGCTAGAGAAAGCCTGCGCACAGCAACGAAGACCCAGTGCAGTCAAAAAAAAAAAGAAGCAAAAATTATGGATGTTTCTTTTATTTTTATTTATGTATTTTTTTGCGGTACGCGGGCCTCTCACTGTTGTGGCCTCTCCCGTTGCGGATCACAGGCTCCGGACGCGCAGGCTTAGCAGCCATGGCTCACGGGCCTAGCCGCTCCTTGACATGTGGGATCTTCCCGGACCGGGTCACGAACCCGTGTTCCCTGCATCGGCAGGTGGACTCTCAACCACTGCGCCACCAGGGAAGCCCTCTTTTATTTTTTTATTCTGAGATAATTTGAATTTAATTACACCTAGTGACCCGGTGTTAGTGAAATTCTGTGATAGTTAGAAGGAATGACCAGCGACCAGCTATAAAATTAAGGCTTGAAAAGTGTATCATCTGTATTGCTCCTTTTTTTTTTTAGGGTTTATAGTGATAGTCTATTTTTATTTCTAATTATAACATTGTCGTATTGATTTCTCTTCCTCAGTCTTATTTGAGGCTTGTCAATTTTACTGAACCTTTTAAAGAACTATTTATAGTAGTGTCATTAATTTTCTCAGTTATTTTTTTAACATCTTTATTGGAGTATAATTGCTTTACAATGGTGTGTTAGTTTCTGCTTTATAACAAAGTGAATCAGTTTTACATATACACATGTTCCCATATCTCTTCCCTCTTGCATCTCCCTCCCTCCCTCCCACCCTCCCTATCCCACCACTCTAGGTGGTCACAAAGCACCGAGCTGATCTCTCTGTGCTACGCGGCTGCTTCCCACTAGCTATCTATTCTACGTTTGGTAGTGTATATATGTCCATGCCACTCTCTCACTTTGTCACAGCCTACCCTTCCCCCTCCCCACATCCTCAATTCCATTCTCTAGTAGGTATGCATCTCCATTCTCCATTCCCATCTTACCCCTAGGTTCTTCATGACCTTTTTTTTTCTTCTTAGATTCCATATATATGCGTTAACTTACGGTATTTGTTTTTCTCTTTCTGACTTCACTCTGTATGACAGACTCTAGGTCCATCCACCTCACTACAAATAACTCAATTTTGTTTCTTTTTATGGCTGAGTAATATTCCATTGTATATATGTGCCACATCTTCTTTATCCATTCATCTGAAGGTGGACACTTAGGTTGTTTCCATCTTCTGGCTATTGTAAATAGAGCTGCAATGAACATTTTGGTACATGACTCTTTTTTTTTTTAACATCTTTATTGGAGTATAATTGCTTTACAATGGTGTGTTAGTTTCTGCTTTACAACAAAGTGAATCAGCTATAC
>NC_041215.1:2557796-2558562 GCF_002837175.3 Physeter macrocephalus
GTATGACAGACTCCAGGTCCATCCACCTCACTACAAATAACTCAATTTCGTTTCTTTTTATGGCTGAGTAATATTCCATTGTATATATGTGCCACATCTTCTTTATCCATTCATCCGATGATGGACACTTAGGTTGCTTCCATGTTCTGGCTATTGTAAATAGAGCTGCAATGAACATTATGGTACATGACTCTTTTTGAATTACGGTTTTCTCTGGGTATGTGCCCTGTAGTGGGATTGCTGGGTCGTATGGTAGTTCTATTTGTGGTTTTTTAAGGAACCTCCATACTGTTATCCATAGTGGCTGTATCAATTTACATTCCCACCAGCAGTGCAAGAGTGTTCCTGTTTCTCCACACCCTCTCCAGCATTTATTGTTTCTAGATTTTTTGATGATGGCCACTCTGACCGGTGTGAGATGATATCTCATTGTAGTTTTGATTTGCATTTCTCTAATGATTAATGATGTTGAGCATACTTTCATGTGTTCGTTGGCAATCTGTATATCTTCTTTGGAGAAATGTCTATTTAGCTCTTCTGCCCATTTTTGGATTGGGTTGTTTGTTTTTTTTGATATTGAGCTGGATGAGCTGCTTGTAAATTTTGGAGATTAATCCTTTGTCAGATGCTTCATTTGCAGATATTTTCTCCCATCTGAGGGTTGTCTTTTGGTCTTGTTTTTGTTTTACTTTGCTGTGCAAAAGCTTTTAAGTTTCATTAGGTCCCATTTGTTTATTTTTGTTTTTATTTCCATATCTCTAGGAGG
>NC_041215.1:2560870-2561393 GCF_002837175.3 Physeter macrocephalus
CTTTTGCTGCATCCCATAGGTTATGGGTCGTTGTGTCTCCATTGTCATTTGTTTCTAGGTATTTCTTGATTTCCTCTTTGATTTCTTCAGTGATCACTTCGGTATTAAGTAGTGTATTGTTTAGCCTCCATGTATTTGTATTTTTTACAGATCTTTTCCTGTTATTGATATCTATTCTCATAGCGTTGTGGTCGGAAAAGATACTTGATACAATTTCAATTTTGTTAAATTTACCAAGGCTTGATCTGTGACCCAAGATATGATCTATCTGGGAGAATGTTCCATGAGCACTTGAGAAGAAAGTGTAATCTGCTGTTTTTGGATGGAATGTCCTATAAACATCAATTAAGTCCATCTTGTTTAGTGTATCATTTAAAACTTGTGTTTCCTTATTTATTTTCATTTTGGATCTGTCCATTGGTGAAAGTGGGGTGTTAAAGTCCCCTACTATGAATGTGTTACTGTCAATTTCCCCTTTTATGGCTGTTAGTATTTGCCTTATGTATTGAGGTGCTCCTATGTT
>NC_041215.1:2562210-2562677 GCF_002837175.3 Physeter macrocephalus
TGTTTCTCCTTGGATTTTTCCTGTATGGGACTCTCTGTGCTTCCTGGACTTGATTAACTATTTCCTTTCCCATATTAGGGAAGTTTTCAACTATAATCTCTTCAAATATTTCAGTCCCTTTCTTTTTCTCTTCTTCTTCTGGGACCCCTATAATTCGAATGTTGGTGCGTTTAATGTTGTCCCAGAGGTCTCTGAGACTGTCCTCATTTCTTTTTATTCTTTTTTCTTTATTCTGTTCTGCAGTAGTTATTTCCATTTCTCATTTTGCTTATCTTACTGTGTTTGGGGTCTCCTTTTTGCAGGCTGCAGTAGTTCCCGTTGTTTTTGTTGTCTGTCCCCAGTGGCTAAAGTTTGTTCAGTGGGTTGTGTAGGCTTCCTGATGGAGGGGACTAGTGCCTGTGTTCTGATGGGTGAGGTGGATCTTGTCTTTCTGGTGGGCAGGTCCACATCTGGTGGTGTGTTTTGGG
>NC_041215.1:2562730-2583528 GCF_002837175.3 Physeter macrocephalus
TTATGATTTTAGGCAGCCTCTCTGCTAATGGGTGGGGTTGTGTTCCTGTCTTGCTAGTTGTTTGGCATAGGGTGTCCAGCACTGTAGCTTGCTGGTCGTTGAGTGAAGCTGGGTGTTGTTGAGATGGAGATCTCTGGGAGTATTTCGCCATTTGATAGTACGTGGAGCTGGGAGATCTCTTGTGGACCAGTGTCCTGAAGTTGGCTCTCCCACCTCAGAGGCACAGTACTGACTCCTGGCTGCAGCACCAACAGCCAGAAATATAAAGAATAGTTTTATCCTCAGGTGGTTCTTTTCATTTTCCACCTGCATGCAAACCAGTAATCCACAAGGCCACATAACTCTCTTTACAAAGCCAGGGAAGATTCAGGAAATGTCCTTCTTAAATACAGTTTTTCCAACTCCTCACCCAGTGCTTTCACTGATGTATCACATAGTCTCCTTCTAATGTAGTCTGTCTTGGTGTCTGTGGTGCAGCAGGTTCTTCAGCCTCACCCCCGTGCTCTAGGACTCTCTCAGCGATGTCCTGTTCACGGATAGTTAGCTCTTTCTGTGACAGGACGCCAAGTCAGGAATGACCTCGTCGCCATCTTGATGACATCGTGTATTGCTTTTTTAAAATTATTATACTGTAATTAGATGTTAGTTTTTTTTAATTTTCATACTTCCAGTGTGATTTTGCAGTTGGGTAATTTGTTAGTAATGTGCATATAAAATCTGAATTTTGATTTGAAGGAAGTTATTGAGATTAAATTGGGAGCTGATTACATTAAAACATCATACTGTATTGATAGTCATGTATTTACCCAGTGCATTGGGCAGTTCACAAGCCTTCATTATAGATCCTTAGTAAATGCATATACATGCACTATTAAATAATATTAAAAGGCCCTAAGTGATCTTATCTGGTATTAGGTTGAGGGATTTAAATTAGTTCCTAAGTTATTAATTATTTACTGAATGCATCTATCTTCAAGCAAATTTACAGAGCTAAAAATTGTTTTTTGTTCTTTCTTATTCGTGGTCTTATGAAAAGGATTAAACTACACTTCTGTATTTTGAGGTTTAGTTTAGTGTAAGTCCTACATGCTGAAAACATTTTATAGAGTATCATGCAGTTCTAAGGTAGGTGAGCTTTTTTCCCATTCAACTCTATACCTAAATTTATCCTTCCAAAAAATGAACTTGACATTATTTTTATTTGTGGACCTCATAGTGATTTTTCTATATATTTTAATAGATCTATTTTAAGAAAATGTGATATTTCAGTATTTAATTACTTGCAAATGTTACCTGGTTTACACATTAAGAACCAATCATTTGTCTCCATTTAGGCTAAACTTGTTTTTTTCTCCAAAGGGTACTGTGGAACACTGCATAATAGGAGTAATAATCCTCTCAGAATTGACTCAGGAAATGAACCTGGTAAGCCTTTCCATCTAATGGTGACATGAAGTTTGCTAAGTAATGTCATTTCTTTGATGTAAAATCTTTGTGTGGCTTAAACCTCTGAATAAGCAAGTCTTTTTTGGGGGGGCGGGTGTCTGTTTTATTGGTGGGATAACTAAGTATTAGAACACTTTTATTGTTACTGAAAATGGCAGTAACAATATAAAGTACTACAAAGAACAGGAAATTAGACATGGTCCTCTCTCCATGGCAATTGGAGAATCGTCCTTTTTTCCTCTGTATATATAGTAATATACTAATCATAAAAATAAATTATATGCAAAAGTGGAACAAGCCTTTATTTGCTTACACATAAAAGAGAAGCAGTTTAGCAGTTTGGTGAATTGATTCTCAATAATGTATACACAGCATGACTCAACAAAGAACAGGCTAGTTGGCACTTTGCTACTTGTTAGCATGGGTTTCACCGTACAAGGAGAGTTTGCAGAAGCTATGCTTCCCCCCCACCAGTGCCTTTATGAACTCAGCAGCTGTGCACATCCTTACCTGCTCCTGTTCATTTTTGTGTTTAACATGGTTCTAAACAGAACAAAAGCAGAAGTTGGGTTTTACATGGAATAATGTTATAATAAAGGGCAATGTATTGTTTATATTTAAGAACTTTTATTATCTTTTTTTAAAAATTGAAGTACAGTTGGCATACAATATTATATTAGTTTCAGGTGTATAACATAATGATTTGAAATTTATACATACATATATATATATATATATATATATATATATATATATATGAATTGATCACCACATAAGTCTGGTAACCATCTGTCACCATACAAAGTTATTAAAATATTATTGACTATATTCCTTATGCTGTACATTATATCCCTGAGACTTATTTATTTTATAACTGGAAGTTTGTACCTATTAATCTTTTTCACCTATTTCATCCAACCCCCATCCCCCTCCTCTCTGGCAACCACCAGTTTGTTCTCTATATCTGTGAGTCTTTCTGTTTTGTTTTCTAGATTCCACATATAAGTGAAATCAGATGGTATTTGTCTTTCTGTATCTGACTTATTTCACTTAGCATAATACCTTCTAGGTCCACCCATGTTATTGCAGACAGCATGATTTCATCCTTTTTTAATGGCTGAGTAATTCCATTGTGTGTATTTATACTACATACTCTATTCATTGATCTATTGATTGACACTTAGGTAGCTTCCATATCTTGGCTGTTGTAATTGATGTTGCAGTGAACATAGGGGTGTATATATCTTTTTGAATTAGTGTTTTTGTTTTCTTTGGGTAAATACCCAGAAGTGGAATTGCTGGATCATATGGTAGTGCTATTGGTTTCGCCAAAAAGTTTGTTCGGGTTTTTCCGTGGAAAAACCCGAACGAACTTTTTGCCCCCCCCCCAAAAAAAAAATCTTATGGAAAAACCCAAACAAACTTATTGCCTAACCCAATATTTTTAATTTTTTGAAGACCTTCCATACTATTTTCCATAGAAGCCATACTAATTTACATTCCCACCAACAGTGCACAAGGGTTCCCTTTTTGCCAGGTCCTTGCCAATACTTATTTGTTGTCTATTTAATAATAGCCATTCTGAAAGACGTGAGGTGATATCTCACTGTGGTTTTGATTTGAATTTCCCTGAGGATTAGTGATATTGAACATCTTTTCATACGTCTGTTGGCTATCCGTGTGTCTTCCTTAGAAAAATGTCTATTCAGGTCCTCTGCCTATTTTTTATTCAGATTTTCTTTTTATACTGAGGGTAGGGAAGTTTTCAGCAATCATGGCTTCAAATACATTCTGTGCTCTTTTCTTTCTCTCTTCTCCTTCTGGGACCCCTATAATAATGCAAATGTTAGTATGCTTGTTGTTGTCTTAGAGGTCCCTTAAGCTATCCTCATTTTTTAAAAACTCTTTTTTCTTTTTGCAGTTCCAATTGGGTTATTTCGACTACCCTGTCTTCCAGATTGCTGATCCATTCCTTTGCTTCCTCTAGTCTGCTGTTGATTCCCTCTAGTATATTTTTCATTTCAGTTATTGTATTCTTCATTTCTGATTGGTTCTTTTTTCTATTTCTTTGTTGAAGTTCTCACTGAGTTCATCCATTTGTCTCCCGATTTTGGTGAGCATCTTAATCACTTACTTTGAACTCTTTATCTGGTAAGTTGCTTATCTCCATTTTGTTTAGTTCCTTTCCTGGGGTTTTGTCTGATTCTTTCAATTGGAAGGTATTCCTTTGCCTCCTCATTTTGTCTGACTCTCTGTGTTTGTTTCTATGTAGTAGGTGTATCAGCTACATCTCCTGGTCTTCAAACAGTGGTCTTAACGTAAAAGGTGCTCTGTGGGGCCCGGTGGTACCATCTCCCTGGTCACCAGACCCGGGTGCTCCAGGTGCTCCTCCTCCTTTGTGTGGGCTGCGTGTGCCCTCCTGTTGTGGTTGGGCCAGGATTGCTGCAGGCGTACTGGCTGTCGGGGCTGGTCCCGGCCCAGCTGGCTGAGAGGTCTGGCTCTTGAGTGCTGCAGGTGGGCCGATGTGCTGATCTGTGGTTTTCTCGTTTCCTCCTCTCAGGAAGCACATGATTCGATTTGTTACGTCACTAATGATGTTCACTTTGGTCACTTGACTAAGATGGTCTCTACCAGGCTTCTCCAATTGTACATTTATTCTTTTCCGCTTTGTAAATAATGAGTATTTTGTGGGCACGTAGTTTAAGACTCTGAAAATACCTTAGTCCTCATTAAACTTTTAATTTATTCATTTATTATTTCTATCAGTTTGGATTCCTGGTTTCTAACTTTGTTTAATAAGTTATAGTTTGTTACTTATATTATATTTTGATGCCCAGATTTTCCCAAATTTGGCCATTAGGAACCCTTTCAGGCTAGCATCTCTGTTCATTTGACATTTATTCACCATCCTTCGAACATTTTTTTACTTTCTGTCACAAGATGTTCCACACTTATCTTGTGTAGAACTAGGTACCTTTTGAAAAAAGCTCAAGCTCTGAAGTGTGATTTTGACTTTGTATGGTAAAAAATACATGGCTTCTGTGGAGACATTTTACTTAGCCTAATTTTAGAGCATTAACAATTTCAACTAGCATTTCTTAAGTACTTCTGAACCAGGCAATAGGGAGATCTACAATGCATAATGAAAATCAAATATTATAATTGTCAAATGTGAGCCAGGTAAATTCATATAGGGTCAATAACAGGATGTATCTTCTAAGAAAAAGATCTAAACTTGAGGTTTCTTAAAAGTTTAGAATTGTATGTTATCATGCTTTTGTAGAAGCTAAGTCTAGTGTTCCTGCAGTATATTCAATATATAATCATCAAGAAGTAAAATATTCTTTGCCTACATGGTAGAGACATAGTTATACAGTAGAAAATGGATGCATAATCCCTCTTCTCAAAAAAATTGGATATCTAAATAAGTAACCCAAGTAGAATAAGCAGGTATGCCTTGAAGATAACTCTGAAATAAGACCTGGATTTGTGTTTTAGCTCTATTGCCTACTGCTTTGTCCAACTTCTTAATGTCTTTAAACTTACATATCACTATCTGTAAAGCAATCATGACACTTTCTTTGGGTCTTATTAAGATTAGATAAGTTACTAGTACAGGTCCTAGTACATACAAGTGCTCAATAAACCCAAGGTTCTTCCCTCAGTGTCATAGATATGGTGTGCCTGTGAGCTTTAATTTTCTCGTATGTGAAAAGAGAATAATATATATCTCACAGGTGAGTTTTGAGGATTTAGTGAAATAATATGTGAAGAGTACATAAGTTGAGATTATAATGCTGTATGCTATTATTAATTTGTATTAAGGAGAAATTTTTAAATATTGAGGGAAACTGAAGAGACAGACCAATTGAAGGAGAGAGAGATGGACGTTTGATTTAAAAGAAGGGGTGAATGCTGGAAATGCTAACTTGAATCTTACATAGTGGGTAGAGATTCCAGTAACTGCTTTCTGTAATCACTTTGGGCTTGTGTTATGTTTCATGTTTCTATAAGTAAATGTGGCATTTAAGTATAATATGATGGAGCTTAGGAAGTGTCAGGTAATCAATTTTGATCTCACTACTTTTTTCAAATCTATGAATATCAGGAAGGAAAATCATTTATTTTCATCTTTCAGATACGAAAAGGAATGCTATAGCCACTGTAGCCTGTGGTATTAATAATTGTTTGGGTATCAGATTTCAGCTTTGTTTGCTGTTTCCTAGTGATAAATGGAAATATTAATGGTACTAATAGTATAGTTTTTGCCATATTATATTTTAGATTAGAGGCTCAAGAACTAGTCTTAGTAAACTTATTCTTAAAAATTATTTTTTATTAACTAATAAAATATTCAGGGGGAATATACTATTGCTTATGTAATAAATCAAATTTCTGATTATTTATAATTTCTGCCTTGGTTTTTTTTTAGAATATCAAAATACATGAATCAGTGACATATCTGATATATATAGAAATATCACTTTCATATAGAAGAATCTTCTGTAACTGATTCAGTTTGCTGATTCACAGAAAGTTAGAATTTGAGGAATATCTCAGAGATTTCCCATTTTATAGGTGGAGCCTGAGGAACAGGGAAGCTGTTACTTGCCTAATGCGAAATATGATGCATGACTCAGGAGTTGATAGTATCTATCTATTATTTTAAAATCTATGTTTATATTGCCTCTGAAAGTATGATCAATTCTGCTTTTCAATTTTGGCATCAGTATAGTTTGTAGAGAGAGCACTGAATTAAAACAATACAGAAATTTGGGTTCTAGTCGTGGCTCTGCCATTATTAGCTCTTTGAGTAACCTTAAACAAATCACTTATACTAGTAGATTTTTAAAAGCTCTTTTAGCTATGTACTTTATGATTCTTTAATCATTATTTTCATTCCTTACATAGTAAATTTTTGCTTTGCTGTGTCTGGTTAAATAAATTCATCTTGAACTTTTTAGGTTGATTATTCTAGACCTTCAGCAAAACACAGGAAAATAGCTACCTCATTTCGTGACACTTCTCTTAAAGACATTTTAGTGCTAGCATGCTCTCTTCTAAAAGAGGTAAGTTACTTAATAATTCAGTATCCTGTTTCAGAAGAATTTCAGATGAATTCCCCGTGCCCATTTAATTTAAGTACAAATTAATTTGCACAAATCTGTAAGCAGTTCCAAAAAATTCACTTTTATTTAGTCGGGATATAATAAAGTAAGATCCAAAGGGAATTTAGTAACTTGTCTTTAGACAGTAGTTTCATTATCTTCCTACTGTAGATTACTTATTGCAAAAGCTAATTGAGACTTAGTTTCTGTATTGCCCTGCCCATATTTTAATGGGGTGCAGATGAACAATGAAATGACGGCAAGTTTTCCTAATTCATCATTTATCAATATTTTTTCAGAGTTGAGCCAAGATAGTTGACTTTAATAATTTCTTTAGGAAATAATATTTTCCCGTTTGCTACTTAGTGCCCTATTGAACATTAGGGATAGTATGATTCATAATTATATTGTGTTCTCTTGTAATATAGGGACTCCCTCATTCTGCTCAAGCTTGTTAATTGGTGTAGTAGAGCATCTCCCAAAGTATGTTCCACTAATCACTAGTTTCTACTTATTTAGCTCTGTGATATAGTAACATGGTAACTGCCACACTAGGCCAGACTGAAAGTTCCTCTATTATTTAAAAATTTGTCTTTTAGTATGAAAAATTTTAACATATACACAAGAAGATGGAATAGTATAATAAACTCCCTTAGACCCAGCAACCAGTTAAGCATTAACAACTCGTGACCAATCTTGTTTCATCTCTATCCTTAACTAACCACTTTATTTCTTTCTGTGTTTTTCTTGAAGCAGAATCCCAAGCTTCTTATCATTTCCTCCACAGATATTTCACATTGTATCTCTAGGAGATATAATCTATTCTGGTTGTGTCAGAATGAACATTTTGAGGGGGTCGGGATTGTTCTCCAGGAGCTTGTGAGTGTCCTCCCACATTCAAACAGCTCTGAGAACCTTTCTTAGCTGAATGTGTATCGTTTATGTATGAAGCTCCCCTACTTTTTCTTGAAGAATATTATATTTTCAGTGTGTTCCAGTTGCTCCTTTGAGCTAACGAATCCTGTACATTTATACATTTGTGCAGTGTAAAGTATTTGTCCTAAAGTTACTTCTTACAACTTTAGAAGGTGACCTCCAGTATGCAGTTAAATATGAAAGGTTTTAACCCCATTTTACAAGATTAAATTTGAAAATTTAATCTGTTATTGTAGATTTTTGTTGATAGTGATATTACAGTTTTTTTCTGATATATACAACATAACTTTGCAAATTTTTTTTTTTTACTAATTTTAATTTGGAACTGAAGAATTATTTAAATTAGTTGAGTAAAATTCTTTTAATTGACATATGTCATAATGTTTCATTTGACTCTGAACCTCTTTCAGGTGTTGGCCAAGCCTTTAAACCTTCAGGATCAAGGTCAACAAAACCTAGTAATGCAAGTCTTGAAACTGGTCCTCAACTGCCTTAACTTTGACTTCATTGGCAGTTCAGCAGATGAATCTGCAGATGATCTTTGCACAGTACAGATTCCAACAACTTGGAGAACAAGTAAGAAAAAAGTTTAGTGTAAGGAATGGTCAACATAAAATACACAGGATTAGCAGTATAGTTGCTTTATGTGCAATTATCTCTGTTTTTTACTTGGGAATCAAAAAGTTCAAAAAAATTTGTAACCTAAGGTAGCTGCTGATACCCAATGTTGAAATCTGTTTTCCTCAGTTCATATCATAGTAACCTCTATATTTTGATTTTGGAAAAAAGAAAAGACAGCTCTAGAGTTGGAGGATGACAAGTTTAGGTGGCAAAATGAAGAGCTCTGTTTTGAAATTTTCAGATAGTAGGAGAGGGTATAACACTTGGCAGGAGATATCAACATATTTTTCAAGGTTATAAAGAGAATGAATTAGAGTAGCTAACTTAGCAGAGCAGAATTGCAATTTACTTTCTTACAGAGAAGGACACCAAAAAAGAGCAAACTCACTTGCTCTCACACATCTCCGAAAGATGATGGCAATAGGGCTTTCCTGTTGAAGTCAGAGGTAGGGAATTGGGCTGAAAGGACTTGGTAAAAAGTCTATGTTCTGCACAGACACCCCCGGGATCTTCTCTGCCACCTCTGTGCAGCTCTGTGACTGCCCTTTTCCCTTCCTTCCCTATGTGTTCTTCCCTCTCGATTTCCAAGACCAGAGCTTTTTTCCCTTGAGAAATTAAACTGGAGAGGTTTCGCATTCGGGGTATCAGATATAGTAGAGACACACCATACATTTGTTGAAAACTTCTAATATGGAAGTCAGAGACTAAAAGAGACAATTAAAAGGGACTTTGTATCTTGATAGTAGTGATGAAGCATGAACCAACACCTGCAGTAAAAATTGCACAGACTAAATACACATACACACACATACATACACACACACACGAGTACATGTAAAACTGGGAAAGCCAAATAAGATTGGTGGATTCAATTTTATCAGTGTGCCTTCTTGATTGTGATATTGTGCTTTAGTTTTACAAGAACTTACCATTTGGGGAAATGGGGTAAACAATACATGGGATCTCTCTGTATTATTTCTTGCAACTGCATATAAATCTAATTATCTCAAGAAATCTTTTTTTAAAAAGGGAGTGTTAGTAGAAACAGAGACAAAGTGAAGAGTCGAAGTAAATTTCAAAAAGGTTTAATTACTATCCTCAGAGAGATAAGAAGAGGTAATGCATTCCTGAAACATGACTAGGATATTGTTTTAAAAATGAAAGTTAAGACAGTGTTCCAGATATACAAGTTGCCCAAATGAAACATTCAGTAAAAGAGTTGGAAGATAAAGTTAAGGAAATATCCCAGAAAATAGAACGAAAAAAGCAAGAAGAGATTTGATAGGAGAAAAAAATGTAAGAATATTAAAGCATGAAACTAGGAGGCTTGACATCCTACTATTAGGAGTTCAAGAAAGGACAGGAAAAAACAGAAGGCAATTTGCAAACAATACCAAAAAAAATTCTCAGCAATGAGACACATAAAGTTTCAGATCGAAAGATCCCATAAGTACCCAACATAATGAATGAAAAAAAGGAAACTAAGCTTCATAATCATGACATTTCAGAATAACAAGGACAAAGAGAACCTAAAATCTACCAGAAAGAAAGTCACCTACAAAGGATTGGGATCAAGAATGGTATTAGATTTCTCAACAGTAGTACTGGAAGCTAGAGGACAATGGAGTAATATCCTCAGACTTCTGAGTGAAAATAATTTTCAAACTAGACTGAAATTACCAAGTATAAGAGAATAAAGATATTTTCAGACATGTAAATCGTTCTGAAATTTATCCCTTATGTACTTGCTCTTATGAAGCTACTTGATATACAAGCAAGAAAATGGAGGATATGGAGTTCAGGAAAGCTTTAACACAAGATGACAATCAGCAGACATAAAAAGGAGATAATTATGTAACACATTTTGGAACAGCCAGTCTAAGTTGAAGACGGCTCCAGGAGGAAGGGGTGGGAAAATGGAAGTGATAGGTTATTTGATGCTATTGACCAGGTGGAGAGTGGCATGAAGAACGTTTTGCAAATCTGTCAGAGCATTTGGAAAGAATTAGTGACAGATATTGATCTACACAACTAAGCACAGAAAAGATGCTGTGATTAAATCCAGGCAGTGTTGGAAATGTGATATAATCATAGTATACTTGGCTTAGCTGTTAACATTATTTACATAGTCAAAATAAACACTTAGAATTGATTTAATTCCAAATTCTTATAACAGTGGATGGATTTTTGAGAGAGGATGGATTGTAGAAAGAGTGGTGGGAGTAGAGGGGAGAGTGTACCATAAAAAGGTCATTTGAGACCTAAAATAAAACAGTCAAAGACATGTAATACAGCATGTAATTTGGAAATATGTATTTAAATATAGCTAAGAGTTGAAAGGCAGTTGGAATGGAGTAGGGTACAGCTGTTTTTTACTATATACGTTTTAGTACTATTTACTTTTTTATACTATTTGAATTTTTAAATGTTCTTATTACCTTAATATAAATGAAAATATTGAGAAGGTTCTCTCGATAAGAACTGTAGGTGCTACATGGAAATAAGGAACATCTTAGCTAATTAATTTCTATCTTTGTATTATTTCATATTTCAAAGGAAAATAGCTAGGAATTAAAAAGGAATTAAGCCTAACTGCAAAGAAAGATTGGCCATGTGCAGAGGTCTTGGAGTTCTTGGTTTGTATGATAATGTCTTACTATGTGAAGATCACTGAATTGAAAGTAATGGTGTTAGAATTTTTTTTTTTTTCCAGTTTTCCTGGAACCAGAAACATTGGATCTTTTCTTTAATTTGTATCATTCACTTCCACCACTCCTATCTCAGTTAGTAAGTAAAACTCATTCATTATTTCATTAAAAAGTACCTGTGATATTTTTCTAAGGGTGGTACATATTTACTTTATTTATATTCTTGATTAGGTTTACCTCTCATAGAGATTCTTACATCATCTGGGATTTATATTATGTAAGCTATTTGTCAGTTTCTATTTATAGTCCATAGTTCCCATCATTTCACTGGTGAGCCCAAAACCCATAACTGGTGATTTAGTTCCTGCCCGTAGCCAAGACAACCTATCAACCTCTAAGTATCTTTTTCCCTACTCAGTCCCCAGCTCTTCTTCTGGACCTCAGTCCAGTAGTTTGCCACCCCACCTGTTACCTTCCCTTTTCTTAACCTCTCTAACTCTTGCTCCACTTTGCTTGGCTCCATGTCAGGCTTGCCATGTGGCCCCCATCAGATATCTCCAAATGAGAAACAAAGGGGATCTGCTCACTTGATTTTGTGCTCATCACTCCAGTTGTTCATTTATTTTTGAATCAGATTCTGTTGTGTGCTAAAAGATTCTTGAAACTCTTTGGTTATAGTATGGAACTTTGAGACTCTGTATCCCATCTTTGTGGAATCTAAAACAGACCAGGCAAGATTGAAAAAAAGAAAATGAAAGTTGTTAGTTTAATATCTAAGCTTGTAGAAGTGAAGTTGGGGAATTCTTATATTGTCATTTCCTGAAAAAAGATGTTCCAGATTTAAAGTACATATCAGCAGTATGTTTGTTTAGATACGTTATCACCTAGAAGGGAGGAATAGGTTCACAAAAATACTCCCTCCCTTTCTTAGAAAACATGTTTGCTCTCAAATCGAGGGTTTTAAGGTGGTGGTTTTTAAACTGGGTTTCACAGGACACTCATGTTTCCAGGTGGTGCCACAGAACTTCAGCCTTCTGTCTTTTAACCAGAATAGTGTTGTTTTTAGTTGTTTAAAAACCATGGTTTCATGTACAGTTACGTTTTGGGATAAAACAAAAAAAGCTACTGGTGCTTAAAAAGTAGAGTGGAAAGCAACTGCTTTAAGAGAATGTAACTGACATTTATTGGGCATGCCCTATCCTATGATGCTTATTATCTCACTTCATTCTCACAGTGGCCCTGCAAGGTAAGTATTGTTATCTTCACTATGTAGACAAGGAAACAGATCCAGAATGGCCTAAGTGACTTTCTTCAGGGCAGTGAACTAAATTTTGAAGTTGAGATTCAAACCCAGGTGGTTTTGGCCCCAAACCCCTGGATATTTTTATTACACTAGTGGTTCCTGAACCTTCTACACATCAGAAGGGAGTTTTGTTTTTTGGGTTGTTTGCTTGTTTTTTTGTTTTTAACACTAAGGACTGTGGCACTGAGTAACATCTAAAAAGGCTGTCCTCTGATTTTTGTCCCTATTCTCACCCTTGCCAAGAGAGCAGACATTTTGTGTGAAATCTCCTAAATGGAATATTTAAATATTGACAGATAATTTTTTTTTTTTTCTTTAAAGTGGGCAAGTGTACATATGTGGGCCAGTTTGGCCTGAAAGTTGCCAGTTTTGGGCCTCTCAGTTAATGAACAAACAGGTTTCAGTGGGTTCCAGTAGTAGAATTAAGAACCCGAGAAGTGAAATTGGCTGATAAAGTATTAACTTCAGAAAGATAACTAGGCCACAGACACTTTGCAGGAATTTTTATAGGGTTTCTCACTTTTTCAGCAGCATTTTCCAAATTGTTCCTCAAGATATTAATAAATGGTGTGGGCAAGATGTTTTATCACCAGATAAATTTGGGACATGCTGGATTAAGTAAAGTTAAAGGATTTTTTCCCACTTGCAGGATACCACAGTGCATATTGTACAGTAGTTCCCAAATGTATTCTACAACAAAACCATATTTTCTTTTTGATGAAACACCTGGTTCGTTGGTTTACAAACAGATTAGGCATCAAAAGCAATTGGGAGCCTTTGAGTGTATGCAGGTCGTGGCTCTGCTCTGGTGTATTTAATATATACAAAAATATTAGAGGAATTTTACACAGAAATAGGAATTCTAGTGGTGGGATTGACGGGTTATGGGTGGTGGTAATTATTGATGATGTTTAGCTTTCATTGTTTTTGGATTCTATAACACTATTTTATCATTAAAATTTAAAAAAATTTAAATGTAAAGACTAGTGTTCCTTACATGTGGCCTTACATTAATTTTAAAGTTGAAATGAATTTTGTTGTTCCTGTTTTTAGGCACTTTCATGTTTAGTTCAGTTTGCTTCTACAAGAAGGTCCTTATTTAGCAGTCCTGAACGTGCCAAGTACCTTGGTAATTTAATCAAGGGAGTAAAAAGGATACTTGAAAACCCTCAGGTATTTTTGAAGTAATTAATACCATATTTAAATACAGTTTTTCTGCTGAAAGGGGCATAATAAACTTATGACTTCATTACGATTCTGGAAGAAAATAAGTATCATATTCTACTTTCTTGGATCTCACTTGTAGTATAAATGGGCAGTTTTTAAAAGTGAATGTTTTCCTGACTGACTGCTGTGTTGTTCTTTCTATTTTTCCTGTTCTTTTAGGTAAATATGAATAGAGGTTGTATATCTTACTATGCTTCTGCTTTTTACCATTGTACTTTGCTTGCACTTCTTAAATTACTGAAGTGATTAATTCAGAGTCCTATCTACCTTCTAAACTAGAAGACAGTATAAATCTGGATGTTAATATTGGAATAAGTGGCTTTAAATTATGAATAATATCTTTTTTGCCCTCTTGTGGACAATAAAAGTTTGTAGATTTTAAAATCTACTCTCTATGTTAACTGCAAATCTTCAGTGGCAGTGTTCATTTCAGAGAGTTGCACAGCCATTATAAATTAGTGATTTTGGATGCCTGGATAAAATTTGTTTCACTTTTGGTTTTAGTTTAAAATATCTGTAATGAAAGTACAAATATTAAAAGGTTAAATGATGATTTAAGGAGGTTTATCTAAGTCTCTTGGTTATTAATAACTTAGGGGGGACATATAATATCTATACGTAAAGAAAACATGCTTACTCTATAAAGAACAGTTGTTTTTGCAGATTAAGAGGTTTTTTATGTGTTGTGCATTCGTTTTATCTTTTCACTGTTGGCATAACTGTGAAATTTATGTGTTTTGCTGATAAATGGGATTTTTACCAATATATCAATACTTTAAAATTTTTAGTTGTTCAGCTCACTATCATCAGTCAATATGTGGAAGATAATATGCTAATATCAGATAATTCTCTTAATTGATTTTCCAGTATCCTCATGTTGATGTTTTATGGCTCTAAAAGTTAATTTGAATATTATATATATTTTTAGAATTATAAGTATGTATTAAAAGACCCATGAATACAAAATATATTTTTAAATTAGTCCTTAATAATTAGAAACTATGTTATATTTTTTCATGGGTTGAAATTTTTTACAAACTCTTTCACTATTAGATACTTGAATTCTGTTTCATGCCAGCTATAGTGCAGAGTTCTCAAACTATAAAGATAATAACACACATGTCCTATCTTCAAGGAGCTCACTGGGGGCACCTTTCTTGGTCTTTCCTTTTAACCTGTCCTCCCCACAAAGTTACCTTTGTGTCTTGTAGTACTTTTGTTAAGCTTTCTGCTCTACATTGCAGCAGTTTATTTGAATGTCTTAAGAGACAAAGGAGTTGCTTGAGGACATTAATGCCTCTAGGTACTCAATAAATATTTGTTGAATTAAAAGATGTTTCTGTTATATTTGTGGGTACACATTTAATGTAAGTCTAGTGGTATTGCTCTCTTCCAGGATTTCAAGAGCCCATTCTTATTTTCCATCTTAAATATTTTTCAGGTCTTGTATTGACTTCTATTTAAGTCACAAGATACACACACACTCTCTCTCTCTCTCCACCCTTTTCTGTCTCTTTTCTGTCTCTCATGCAAATTGTTTTTGGGTAATATAGTGGTTCCCAAACATTATGATTTAGTCATCATGGTCAAAGCTTCCTCCAAAGCCTCTAGTTTGGATTCCTTATTATTAATCATTTATGACAACATTAAGTCCAGTAGGAATCATTTGGTTTTTTGTTAAGTTTTTTAAAAAGCCTTTCTTTTTGTCTCATAATTTAGGGTTTGTCCAGTCCAGGTAATTATCATGAATTTTGTCGATTTTTGGCTCGTTTAAAGACAAATTACCAGCTGGGAGAATTAGTTATGGTGAAGGAGTATCCTGAAGTTATCAGATTGATTGCTAATTTTACCATTACTAGCCTACAGGTAAATAAAAATACATAGTTGATGTTAAACTGTAGATAGTTTTAAAACACTTTCTTGGTAAGATTTGGTAGGGATTTTAAAAAACATTAGAGCACTTTGCTAAAAATGTTCATTGCAAGATTTTAGGTAAAAAACTTCTTTGTAACAAATTTTATAATAAAAATTTAGAGGCCATCTAAATATCTAATAATTAAAGACCAAATTGAGATGCTGTAGTAGAATCTATGTGGAGAAATAAAATAAAGTTTTACAGATTAGTTTTTGGAAAAATTCTTTTTATAAGTTTGGGGGGAAGTTTTAAAACCATATTTTCCACATGATATCAACTCTGTGAAAAAATATTCCTGGAAAGATTAGAAGGAAGTTCACAAACATTTAACAGAATTTGCTATTTTAAATGTTTATTGGTTATAATCAGAATAAAAGTTTATTTTAAACTGTATGTTTACTAATTTTGCCTCTGCATTTCTTATTCTAGGAAGATAAATGTCATTTTAAATAACGTTTGCTTTATTTTTTTGTAGCATTGGGAATTTGCTCCCAACAGTGTTCATTATTTATTAACTCTCTGGCAAAGGATGGTAGCATCAGTTCCTTTTGTGAAATCAACTGAACCCCATTTATTAGACACTTATGCACCAGAAATCACGAAGGCCTTTATCACTTCTCGGTTGGAATCTGTTGCCATAGTTGTGAGGTATTGAAAACTAAATGTTTTTGTTGTATTTTCATCTTCTGCATCTTGGAGTTTTTAAAAGTGGAGGTATAATTTACTTATGGTAAAATTCACCTTTTTTAGTATACAGTTCTATGAGTTCTGACAAGTGTATGCTGTTGTGTTTGACAACACAATCAAGATATAAAATAGTTCCATCACCCCAAAAAGTTTTTTTAGGTTCCTTTGTAGTCAGGCCTTTCCCTGTCCTCAGCATCTGGCAGTTATTGATGTTTTGTTCCCTAAAATTTTTGTCTTTTTTGGATGTTATTACATAAATGAAATCATATAGTATGTAGCCCTTTAGTCTGGCTTCTGTCACTTAGCATAATGCATTTGAGATTCTTCCATTTTGTGTCAGTAGTTCTTTACTTTTTATTGCTGAATAGTATACCATTTTATGGATATATCACAGTTATTAGTCCACTCATCTATTGATGGACATTTGGGTTCTTTCTGTTTTTGCCTTTATGAGTAAAATAGCTGTAAGTGTTCCTATACAGATTTTTGTATGAATTTAAGTTTTTATTTCTCTTGGATAAATTCCTAGGTGTGAGATTTCTGGGTTGCCTGGTAAGTGTATATTTTACTTTATAAGAAATTGCCAAACTATTTTCCAAAGTGGCTGTGTCATTTCATATTCCCACCAGCAGTGTATGAAAAATCCAATTGCTCTGCATCCTCACCAGCACTTGATATTGTCAGTTTTAAAAAATTCTAGTCATTCTAATAAGTGTGGTGCCTCATTGTGGTTTCAAATTGCATTCCCTTAATAACTAACAATGTTGAGGATCTTTTTATGTGCTTATTTACCATTTGTATATACTCTTTGGTAAAATGCCTGTCAAATATGTTCCCATTTTTTTATTGGGTTGTTTATTTTCTTATATTGAGTTTAGAGAGATCTGTATATTCTGGTCACAAGTCTTTTTATCATATGTGTTTTGCAAATATTTTATCCCAGTCCATTGCTTGCCTCTTCATTTCCTTAACAGAGTCTTTCAAAGAGCAGGAGTTTTAAAGTTTAATGAAGTCCAATTTATCCTTTATTTTTTTCTTCTAGAAGTTTTATAATTTAAATTTAGGTCCATAATCCATTTTGAGTTAATTTTTGTATATGATATGAAGTTTAGACTCAATGTTCTTTTTCTTTCCTTTTTTTCCTTTTTGCATAGGGAACACCAGTTATCCCCAACACCATTTGTGGAAAAGACTATCCTTTCTCCATTGAATTGTCTTTACTCTGTTTTCAAAAATTAATTGACCACATATGTATGGTTCTATTTTTGGACTCTATTCTCATTAGTCTGTGTTTTTCTCCTTCTGCCAGTAGCCCCTGCCTTCAGTACTGTAGCCTTATAATAAGCTTTGAAATCAGGTAGTGTGAATTTTCACCTTGGTTTTCCCTTTTTAAAATTGTTTTGGCTCATTTTACTTCCTTTGCTTTTCTGTATAAATGTTAGAATCATCTTGTCAGTATCTACAAAAAAAAGTCCTGCTGAAATTTTGACTAGAATTGCATTGAATTTGTAGATTAATTTGGAGGAAGAATTGACATATCAGCAATATTGAATCTTTTAGTCAATGAGCATGTTTATCTTTTAATTTATTTAGCTCTTCTGTGATTCCTTTCATCACTGTTTTGTATTATTCAGTCTTTAGATCTTACATATATTTAAGATTTAATTAGTGTTTTATGTTTTCTGGTGCCTTTGGAGATACTGTTTTTTAAAATTTAAATTTCCAATTGTTCATGTTAGTATATAGTAATGAATTCTATATATTGACCTGTATTGCTAGCACCTTGGAAATACACTCACCTGTTAGTCCTAGTAGCTTTCTTGTGGTTCACATTTTCAAATATAGACATTTTATTTCTTACCTTCCAGTCTATGTCTTTTATTTCTTTATCCATGATAGAATTTTTATTTAACATAAATAAAGCTTATTTGTGGTGAATAAAAGTACATCTCATTCTAATGTCGTCTGCAATCCTTTTCTTATACATTTGCAGAGATAGTTTAGATGATCCACTGGATGATACTGCCACTGTGTTTCAGCAGTTGGAGCAGTTGTGCACTGTTAGCAGATGTGAATATGAGAAGACATGCACTCTTCTTGTACAGTTGTTTGATCAAAATGCACAGAATTACCAAAAGCTTCTGCATTCAGCTTCTGGAATAACTGTGGACATGGCAATTCAGGAAGGTCAGTAAAGTTTATATGACCACATAAATAATATAATAATATGGTATTATGTTGAATTTTAAGTAGCTTCATTAATCAATTTATTTAATAACTTTACTGCAACATATTTTTGTTTATTTCTCCCAATTCTGTTCCTCTAATAATCCATTAATTTTATTAACCTTATGGGTATTTTGGTGGCTTGATGGTTTTAGTTCTTTATAAGATTCACAGGGAATATTTCTCTCTGGATTCAGTATCAAAAAAAGCTGATAATGATCTTTGAGTAGAGTTTATTAACTTATAACTATCTTTTAACTAATCATATTTCCTTCTTTGCTATATCTGACTGCAAATTCAGAGCCCAGTTTTAGCCAGTAAAAATTTACTGAAGGACCTCATCGTGGTTTTACATTTGTTTGCCTTCACCATGGCTTAATTTTATTATTATATTTTAATTTCTCAATTTCCTCTTTATTTTTCATTCTTTACTGAAGGAGGATTTATTTATTTCTGTATATTTCCTTAATACGAAAGGATTTTCAGGAACATAGGGAATTAAATACACTTTTCAGATTTTAAGTGGGATAACTTAAGAGAATGGAACTGGCTATATACATTTCTAATAGGCAGTTTAATTACAGTTCCAGGATGTTTTTGTTTTCTTTCATATTTGTTTGGAAAGTGAGTGGTAAGGGATGATAGTCAAACTGAGTGATTTTCCATTTAAACTCTTTTTAAAAAGTTCTTTAAAAATTATCCTATACATTTACGTACTGTCTTCTAAAAATGCCTTTTATTCATTATCTGTTTTTTTGGTTTTTGTTTGTTTTCTGAGTCACACAATACTGCTCAGCAGCGGATAGAGGAATAGTTAACCTTCTTGAAATGTTCTCTTTTATTAGTATCTCATTATTTATAAATTAGATGGAGGAGAACTAACATTTTGCTTCGTAGCATCTTGTCTTCGTGACTGATTTCTTTCTTTAGCAGAGTTTTGAAAATTATTAAATATCAAATACATACAAAAGGGTATTTATATATTTTGAGACATAGTAACTAGCAGTAACAAACACCATCACATAGCTTAAAGAACAGGTCAATACCAATATCTTTGCTGTTCCCTTTTTCCTACCAGCAAAAAATACTTGATGTTTGTTCAGTAATTGATGCCTCTTCTTCATAGTTTTACTGCATATGTATGTACTCTGAAAATAATGCATGGTTTTGCATATTTTTGAACTTTATACAAATAGAATAAAAATTATTATTTTACAACTTGCTTCATTATTTTCTCAGTGTTGCATTCATGAGAGTTTGTGTTGATGCTGTAGCTATAGTTCCTTCATTTGTACTGCTGCAGTTCTGTTGTTTGAATATATTGCAATTTATTGATGCATTTTCTTGTCAGTGGGTATTTGTGTTTTCTGTTTTCTGCTAATGCAATGAATGCTGCTGTAAAGATTGTTATATATATTAATTACATAGTCAGCTTCAGTAGACAATGCCAAACTATATTTTACAAAGTGATTGTACTACTTTATATCCCACCCACTCTGATCTAGATCCTCACCAGTGGCTCATAATGTTAGACTTTTTGTCAGGCTAGTTGAGGTAATATACCTCATGCATATTTTACTTTTCACTCTCATGATTATTAATGAAGTTTAGTGTTTATGTTTATGTTCTGTCATCATCAGTGATATATATGTTCACTTTTGTTCATTTCCTCCTCGCCATTTGGATTATTGTGGTCTTTTTTTTTTTTTTTTTTTTTTTTTTTACTAATGGAGCTCTTTATAATATTTTAACACTAATCCTTTAGTTGTTTGAATTGTAAATATTGTCCTCAAGTTTGTGACCTGTTTTTACATGTAACTTTAATGTGTCTGTTCTCTTAGTTTTCATATCAAATTTTATTTTAATTAATTCACCCAATCTTTTGAAGAGATATTATATTTACATTGTCCAGAAAAAAGAAATTAAAATGTGTTCTGTTCTAGTCCTATAATCTGTCCTACTATTCTTCACTCTAACAAATAACGATTCTTATTGGTTTTGCATCTTTCTAAAGTTTCTGTATGCATGTACAATTAGGAATATATAAATTCTTATCCCCTTTTATTTACATGGAATGTGGCATACCACACTCACATTTTACTCCTTGCTTTTTCTCATTTAACAATGTATTTTATAGCTATTCTCAAATCAGTATACAGAGAATACTTAATTTTTATAGATGAATATTTTATTTTTTGAATGTATCATAATTTATTTAACTATTCTCTCCATTGTTGAGAATCATTTGAGTTGTTTGCCATCTTCTGCTATTAAAACTAATGCTGTACAGATTAACCTTGTACTTGTCATTTTATATTTATGCAAGTATATCTGTAGGATACATTTCCAGAGCACAATTACTGTTGGGTAGAGGGTTAATGTATTTGTAATTTTTATAAATATTTCCAAATTACTCTCTGTAAGGACTGCACCAATTTACTTGTCCACCAGCAGTCTATGAGAGCTCCATGTTATTGCCTTCACAGGACAGTATTACCAAGCTTTTGCATTTTTGACAATCCTATAGGTGAAAAATGATTTCTCAGTATAATTTAACATTCTCTTATCAGTGAGGTTAAGCATTGTTTATTTAAGAGCTATTTGGTCTTCTTTTTTGGTAAAAGAATTACTCTTTTTTTTCTTTTCTTTTTTTTTTTTTTTTTTGCGGTACACGGGCCTCT
>NC_041215.1:2583689-2601435 GCF_002837175.3 Physeter macrocephalus
GGCATGTGGGATCTTCCCAGACCGGGGCACGAACCCGTGTCCCCTGCATCGGCAGGCGGACTCTCAACCACTGCACCACCAGGGAAGCCCCAGAATTACTCATTTTTTTGGCTCAGTTTTTTGTTGTTGGGTTATTGGTTCTTTTTCTCATTGTTTTTTTTTTTCTCATTGACTTTTAAGAGCTCTTTATATTTTAGAAAAATGAGCCCCTTGTCTGTGTTGAGTTGCAAATATCTTTTTTCTTTTTCCTTTTTTTTAAATGTACAGTTTAAATTTAGTAGATACATAGCCATGTAACTACCACCACATTCAAGATAGAGAACCTTATAAATAATTTTCTCATGCCCTTTGATCTGTTTTCCTAACTCTTTATCCAGGTAACCACTGGTTTTTGTCACTATGGTTCATCTCTTTTGGGTTTCTGTGTAAATGAAATCATACAATAACTAGTCTTTTGTGTTTGACTTTGTTTGCTTAGGATAGTGTTTTTGAGATTCAAACATATTGTATACATAAATATTTTGTTCCTTTTTATTGCTGTGTAGTATTCCATAGTATGGCTTTTTCTTTAGTTTGTCTAGCTGTTTACCACTTAATGGACATTTGAGTTATACTTGCAGTTTTTGGCTGTTATGAATAATGATGTTGTGAACATTTGCAGACAAATCTCTGTATGTACTTAAACTGTCATTTCTCTTGGGTAAATACCTGTGACAGTTTGCTGGGTCATATGAGAAATGTGTGTATGATATTATAAGATACTACTACGCTATTTTACAAAGTGTACCATTTTTCATTCCCATTAAGAATGCTCCATATCTTCATCATCATTTGATATTGTCTTGTTAACTTTAGCCATTCTACTGGGTATCTAGTAGTAGTATCTCATTGTGGTTATACTTTGAATTTCCTTGATAATTAACAAAGTTGTGCTTTTTTGGCCATTCTTATATCTTCCTTTGTGAAATGTCTGTTCACAGTTTTTGCCCATTTTTATATTGGGTTGTTTGTTCTTTTGTACATAGTCTTATTATTGAAATTGTAAGTGTTTTATATATTCTGTATACAGTCCCTTTTTCACATACATGTTGCAAATATTTTCTTCCTGTCGTTTGTCTTTTCAACTGTCTTTCAAAGGGCAGAATTTTAAATTTTGATGATCTGCCTTTTCAGTTTTTTTCTTCATGGCTTATGCTTTTTATATTTAAGAAACCTTCTGTAACTGAAGTCACGAATATGTTCTACATTCTTCTTCTAGAAGTTTAATAGTTTTAGCTATTATGTTTAAGTCTGCGATCCACTTTGGGTTAATTTTTGTGAATGATGTGAGGTAAGGATAAGGTCCCCTCCCCAACCTGTACAGTTATCAAGTTGTTCTAGCACTGTGTGCTGAAAAGACTGTCTTTTTTCCTATTGAATTATCATGTACCTTTGTCAAAAATCAGTTGACCGTAAAAGGCTGGGGTCTGTTACTAGACTCTATTTTGTACCGTTGATCTAAATGTCTATCCTTATGCCAATATTACACTGTCTTGGTTACTATAACTTTATAAGTCTTGAAATCAGGTAATTTAAGTCTTTCAGTCTTGTTCTTCTTTCTCAAAATAGTTTTGTGTTCTACATCTTTTGCTTTTCTGTATTAATTTTAGCATCAACTTGTCAGTTTCTTAAAAAAAAAACTCATTAGAGTTTTGATTGCGTTTGCCTCAGTCTATATATCAGTTTGGTCCATCTTAATATCCAGTTGATGGACATGATATATTGCTTCACTTATGTAGGTGTTTTAAAATTTTCTTTGCAATGTTTTATTGTTTTCAGTTCATAGGTATTAAAAATCTTTCACAAAATTTATTCCTATATATTTTGGTGCTATTATAAATTTTGATTATTCTTTGCTATTTTATATAAGACCAGAATTGATTTTTGTCTTTGTGTCCTGTGATTTTGCTAAATTTACTTATTAGTTCTAATAGCTTTTTTTGTAGACTCTTTAGGATTGTTTTATATTATCATGTCACCTAAAATAAAGACAGTTTTATGTCTTGTCTTCATGCCTTTTATTTCTTTTTCTTTCCTTATTCCACTGGTAGGACCTTTAGTACAATGTTGAACAAAAGTGGTAAGAATGGATATTCTGGCCTTGTTTCTGTTTGTACATAGAAAGCATTGAGCTTTTTACCATTGGTAATAAATTTCATGAAGTTCCCTTCTGTTTCTCAGGCTATTTATAATGAGTGGGGCATTGATTTCTTTGAATGCTTTTTTACATACCTACTCAAATGACCTTTGTTTTCTTTTTTATTTTACTAATATAATGAATTATATTGGTTGATTTTTCTGTTAAACCAGCTTTCCATTCCTAGGATAAATCCTGCTTGGTTATGATACTGTTCCTTTATATAGTGTTAGGTTCAGTTTACAAAAATTTATTTTACATTGATGTTCGTGAAGGATATTTGTCTGTAGTTTTCTTTTTTTGTGATGACTTTGGTTTTGGTAACAGGATAATACTGGCCTCATAAAATGAGTCAAGAAGTGTTTCTTCCTCCTTCTTTACTTTCTGAAAGAGTTTGTGTTGTATTGGTATTATTTCTTTCTTAAGAGTTTGATAGGATTCATCAGTGAAACCAGTGGGCCTGGAGGGTTTATTGTTATGAATGAAATTTTGTTAATTGGTATAGGACTATTCAAATGTTCTGTTTCACCTGGGGTCAAATTTAGTCATTTGTGTCTTTCAAGGAATTGGTCCTATTTTTAAATTTACTGGAATAAAGTTATTTCTAATATTTCATTATTATTCTTTTAATGTCTGTAGGATCTGAAGTGATGTCTTTTCTTTCATTCTTCCTATTTTAAAAATCGAAGTATACTTGCCACATAATATATTATTTTCAGATGTACAACAATAATTTGGTATTTGTATATATTAGGAAATGATCACCACAAAAAATCTAGTTAATATCCATCACTACACGTAGTTACACATTTTTTTTCTTGTGATGAGGACTTTTGAGATCTACTATCTTAGCAACTTTCAAATATGCAATACAGCATTATTAACTATAGTCACCATGCTGTACATTACATCCCCATGACATTTATTTTATAACTGGAAGTTTGTACCTTTTGACCCCCTTTCATCCATTTGATAATTTTTGCCCTTTTTCTTTTTTCCCCCTGATAGACTAACTAGATATTTATCAACTTTGTTAATCTTTTCAAGAAATCAACTTTTAGCTTCACTGATTTTCTTTCTTTTTTTTTTTTGTTTGTTCATTTTTTATTTCATAAGTTTTTTGGGGGGGCTTTGTTATTTTCTGCCTTATACTTGATTTTATTTGGTTTTTTTTTCTAATTTTGGATGGAGGCATCACATCTTTAATTTTTAGATTTTTTTGTATTCTAATAAAAACATTTAAAGCTATAAATTCTGCTTTGAGCATTGCTTTAGCTGCATATCATGAATTTTGATCTTTTATTTTCATTATCATTTAGTTAAAAATATTTTCTAATCTTATTTCTTTGTTAGTTTATGGATTATTCGAAGTATGCTTTTATTTCCAGATATTTGGGGTTTTCCTAATTGTCTTATTGTTTCTGATTTTTATTTTAATTCTACCTTGGGCAAATATCTTTTTGTATGATTTCAGACTTTAAGTTTATTGAGACTTCTTTTATGACCCAGCATATGGTCTATCCTGACAAACAGACCATGTATGCTTGAAAAGAATATGTATTTTACCATAGCCATAGTTGGGTATAGTAGTATGTAAGTAGAAATTAAGTCAAGATAATTAATAGTATTGTGCAGATACTCTTTGTTTTTACTGAATTTTTTCTGTTTGTTTTTTTGGGGGCCTATTTCTATTATTTACAGAGAAAGAGGTATTAAATCTCTAAATATGATTGTGGAATAGTCTATACTACTTTTTATTTTTTTAATTAAAAAATTTTTTTTATTTTTGGCTGTGTTGGGTCTTCGTTGCTGTGCGCGGGCTTTCTCTAGTTGTGGTGGCTTCTCGTTGCGGAGCACAGTCTCTAGGCACACGGGCTTCAGTAGTTGCAGCACGCAGGCTCAGTAGTTGTGGCATGCGGGCCCTAGAGCGCACGGCTTTCAGTAGTTGTGGCATGCGGGCTCAATAGTTGTGGCTCGCAGGCTCTAGAGCACAGGCTCGGTAGTTGTGGCAAACAGGCTTAGTTGCTCCGCGGCATGTGGGATCTTCCCAGACCAGGGATCAAACCCGTGTCCCCTGCACTGGCAGGTGGATTCTTAACCACTGCACCACCACGGAAGTCCCATATACTACTTTTAATTTTCAATTTTTACTTCATTTAGATATTTATAATTTTTTATCTTCCTTGTTAATTGATACTTTTATCTAAAGTCTACCGCATTTGATATTACTGTAGCCAGTGCCATCTTATGCTTTCTGTTTACATGGGATATCCTTCACCATCCATTTACTTCCAGTCTGTCTGTGTCTTTATTTTTAAAGTGTGTCTCTTGTAGACAGTGTGTAGTTCTTCGTTTTTTAAAAAAAATCACTGCTGACCATCTCTGTCCTTTAATTGAAATGTTTGGTCCATCTACTAAATGGGGTGGAGGAGGACTGTCAACTCAATACCATTTAAACTGCTTCCTTAGAATAAGGTTTTTTATATCACACTGGTAGTCTGTATTTAGGCTACTCGCTGTGTGAGGTCTGAATTGAGGGATTTTTCCTTCTTTCCTGTGGCTAACATAGAAGTCAAGTTAGACAATTTTCTGTTTTGTCTTTCTTTGTCTAGGGCAGACAGTTCATTTTCTTGCTAAGGGTGTAAGAGTTTCTTGTTGGAGTCCTCTTACTGGGCATGCCCTAGGCTTTGTCCTTTATCCTTCAAACAAGAAGCTCAAGTTCTTTAGTTGTTCTATGCCTATAGCTCTCAGTTTCAGCCCACACATCTATTTTGGCCTTTGTGGATTTATTTTACTTTCTTACCAACTCAGTAATATATTTGGTGCCTTAGTGCAAATTAGAAAAAGCACCCAGGCAAGTATAGTATGCTAGTATGGTGAGTAGAGTACAGGCTGGATTTCAGTCCCCGCTTGTCCCTTCAGTTCTTTTTGTAGATATGTGGTTGCCCTGTAAGCCTGTCTTATAGTGTTTTTTGTTTGTTTGTTTGTTTTTTCCCGATGACACAATGGCAGCCTTATATAATATCTTTTCTGATTCATTTTTTATATTAATTCAGATTATGTTATAATTTGGTTCATGTTTAACCAACTACCTATAAAAATCACATTTTTTGTTTTTGGTTTTATATCACAGTTAGTGTTTGCTTCTTTAAAAGTAAAGAATTAGTAGTAACTTTCACTTCATTGTGGTCAACTACATGCTCTGAAAGGCCTTTGAGCTGCAAACAGTCAGATCCTGCATTGTTTGGCTTGAAATAAGTATATGAAATTTCTGAGGTTCCTACTCCTCCAGTCTGCTCTCCTCCACTTCTCTGTCCCTCTCTCTTCTGACTACTTCCCCTCAAAAAATGAACTTTAACCAGAATGAGCTGGTGGGTAGCAAACAAGGGCAAAAAAGGCAGTGTTGCCTTTAAAGGCAAATTATCAGTGATTAAATTGGTGGCAAAGCCTTAGGCTAGTAGCAAAGTCAGTGTACTGAACTTGGGATTCTTTTATTAAGTTGGGCCCTTGAGAGGGGATATAGTGGTCTGAAACTGGTAGATCCCCTTGCCTTCCAGCAAAAAAGTAAATTAAAATCTTCTCTAAAGAATAGCAACCATACTTTAGTGCCTTAAGAATCCTGCAGATTAAGAGCAGTCAATTAACTCTTTATGATTTAAAAAATAACCAGCACACAAACAACAAAAGAAGGTACCATGACTGAGCACTAACAAAAACAGTGAATGGTTTATTTGATTTAGATCTCCTTAAGGACTTAAGATATTGGAATTTTATAGGAATATAAAATAATTATGTATGAAATGTTTAAAGGAAAAAGAACTACAGACGAGCAAACAAGAGAATGAAAAATGACCAGGCAGATTGAAGAAGACGCAAATGAAACTTTTATTATTTGTTTTTTTTTTTTTTTTTTTGCGGTACGTGGGCCTCTCACTGTTGTGGCCTCTCCCGTTGCGGAGCACAGGCTCTGGACGCGCAGGCTCAGCGGCCATGGCTCACGGGCCCAGCCGCTGTGCGGCATGTGGGATCTTCCCGGACCGGGGCACGAACCCGTGTCCCCTGCATCGGCAGGCAGACTCTCAACCACTGCGCCACCAGGGAAGCCCGAAACTTTTATTATTGAAAAAAATATTTTTTGTGATCTAAAATTTAATGTATTTGTTAAACAGTAAATTAGAGCCTGCTGAGGAAAGAATTAGAAACTTGGCAGTTAGATTTGAAGAAATTTTTAAGAATGTGGGGAAACAAGGAAAGTAACTGTTTTTTTGTGTGTGTGTTTTTTTTTTTGAAAAACTGGTGAAGGATTTATTTTTCTATTCTTTATTTTTTTAATTTTTTTTGGCCGCACCTCACGGCATGTGGGAATATTTGTTCCCCGAGCAGGCATCAAACCCGTGCCCTCTGGAAGTGGAAACGTGAAATCTTAACCACTGGACCACCAGGCAAGTCAAAAGTAGCTATTAAAAGAGAAGTTAAAAGATAGAATGAAAAGGTCAGATATGTCAAATTGGATCCCAGAAGATAGAATAGAGAGAATGGAACAGAAGCAATAATGGAAAACATTCTTTCTGAGAATTTTTTAGAATTAATGAAAGACATGCATCTGTCAATACAGCAAATCCAAAATGTACCAGTCAAAAAAAACAGCAGTTTAGTCAAACTGTGTAGCTCCAAAGACAGAAAACTCAAAAGCAGCTTAAAGAGTGTAAAATAGACCGGAAAACTCACTTCTCAACAGTAAAAATGTAAGCCAGAAGATTGTGGAATATTATTCTAAAAAAATTGAGTCAAAGTAATGGCCATCATATAACTGTATGTCAGCAAAAGTATCTTTCATGAACAAAGATACTGAAACCACTTTTGGACAAGTGAAAACAGAATTTTTACTACCAGTAGATCTTTATGAGAACCTCTTTATGAGGTTCTTTATTAAAAGTTTTCATTAAACGTTCTAAAGATTATTTTTCAGGAAGAAGGGACGTGATTCCAGAAGGAAGGAAAGGAACACACAGAAATTGGTAAACACACAAATCTTAACAAACATAGCCTTATATTTTTTAAAAAGTTATTGTTTTTAACTTGTGAAATTAAAAAAGAAACTACCATAAACAGTAGTACATGAGAGAGGGATGTGATAAGAATTAAAATTGTCTTAATGCCTTGTTTTATTTTGGAAGAGAATTAAGATGGTAAAATTTCAAGAGTAACAGAAGTGTAAGATATGTGATTAACTTCCATCACACAGTAGAGGAAAAATAATGAAATAGGTAAACAAGCAAACTCAGTGTTTTAAAAAGCCAAGAAAAGAAAAGAGAGGCAAAAAGAAAGTAATAGAAAATAAAATAGTAGGAGCATTTCACATACATTATTAATCTAATAAACATAAATGAATTAAATTTACAATTAAGCCAGATTATTAAGTTGAATATTTTAAACAATATTCCAGTGAGCCAAATGCCCATTATAAGAGACATACTCAAAACTTTAAAACATAGAAAGTTGAAAGTAAAAGGATAAAAAAAATGTGCTGTGTAAATACGAACCTAAAGGAGGTTGGGGTAGTTATATTAATATCAAACAAGACTGTAAGATAAAAAGCATTACTAGAACTGGAGATAATCGTTTGTATACTAAGAAGGTATAACAATTTCAAATATCTAGTACCTTGAAATAGTCTCAAAACATCAAGCAAAGAATGGTAATCCTATGGGAGAAATTGACATATGTACCATTATAATGAGGAGTTGCAGTACATTTCTGCAAATTATTGTTGATAAATCAAAAATGGAAGTCAAAAGGATTTGAATAATATGATTAACAGACTTTATTGTATTGATGTATATAAAAATGCTGGAACCAAGAATTAGGAAATATTAATAGGACACGTGGCATGTTTTTTAAAAAAATTGACTAAGAAGAACAAAGCTAGAGGCATCATGCTTCTTGACTCTGAACTATATTACAAAGCTGTAGTGATCAAAACAGTATGGCATTGGTGTAGAAACAGATACATAAATCAGTGGAACAGTATAGAGAGCCCAGAAATAAACCCATGTCCACATGGTCAGTTAATTTATAACACAGAGCTAAGAATATACAATGGGGAAAGGACAGTCTCTTCAATAAATGGTGTTGGGAAAACTATATAGCCACATGCAAAAGAATGAAACTGGAACCCTATCTTACACCATACACAAAAATAAATCGATAAAATACTTGAACATAAGACCTGAAACCATGAAACACCTAGAAGAAAACATAGGTAATAAGCTTCTAGACATTGGTCTTCGCTGTGATTTTTTGGATTTGACACCAAAAGCAAAGGCAACAAAAACAAAAATAAGTAAGTGGTAAGTGGGACTACATCAAACTAAAAAGTTTCTGCACAGCAAAGGAAACCATCAACAAAATGAAACGGCAACCTACCAAATGGGAGAAAATATTTGTAAGTCACATATCTGATAAAAGGCTAATATCTAAGATATGTAAAGAACTCACAGAGCTCAATAGCAAAAAAATAACCCAATTAAAAAATGAGCAGGGGATCGGAATAGATATGTTTCCAAAGAAGACATTTGAATGGCTTTCAGGTATGTGAAAAGGTGCTGAACATCACTGATTCTCAGGGAAATGCAAATCAAAACCACCATGAGATATCACCTCACACCTATTAGAATGGCTATTATCTTAAAGACAAGATATAACAACTGTTTGCAAGGATGTGGAGAAAAGGGAACCCTGTGCACTGTTGGTGGGAATGTAAATTGGTATAGCCAATATGGAAAACAATATGGAGGGTCCTCAAAAAGTTTAAAACAGAACTACCGTATGATCTAGCAATTCCACTTCTGAGTATTTGAAGAAAATGAAAATACTAACTCAAAAGGATATCTACACCCCCATGTTCATTGCAGCCTTGTTTACAATAGTCAAGATATTGAAGCAACCTAAGTATCCATTGCTGGAGGAGTGGATAAAGAAAATGTGGGGGGGTATGTGTGTGTGTGTACACATAAACATAGGTATGTAAAATTATTATACATTTTATATATATAGTATATAAGGAATATTATTCAATCATAAAAAAGAATGACATCTTGCCATTTATGACAACACGGATTGACTTTGAGAGCATTTTAAGTGAGCTAAGAGAAAGACAAATACTGTATGATTTCATTGTATGTGGAATCTGAAAAACAAAACAAACTTGTAGATACAGAGAACAGATTGGTGGTTGCTGTGGTGGGGTTGGGGAGTGGGTGAAATGGGTAAAGATGGTCAAAAGGTATAAACTTCCAGTTATAAAATAAATCATGGAGATGTAATATACAGCATGGAAACTATAATTAATAATACTGTATTGCATATTTGAAAGTTCCTGAGAGTAGATTTTGAAAGTTCGCACCATAAGAAAATAAAATTTGTGACTGTGTGGTGGTGGATGTTAACTAGACTTATTGTGGTGATCATTTCCCAATACATACAAATATCAAATCATTTTGTTGTACACCTGAAACTAATATGTTATATGTCAATTATATCTCAGTTTTAAAAAATTAACCAAGTATTAGTACATAAAGCAAGTCTCAACAAATTTCAATGACAGTATCATAGAGTCCAGATTTTCTTACCAATTTACGATTAAATTAAAACCAACCTGTAAAAATAACAAATTCCAAAAAGTTGGTAATTTTATAAACATACTTCTAAGTAATTATGGAGTAAAAGAAGAAGTCTTAAGGAAATTAAAAAACAAAGAAAAGTGGAAATACAACATGTTTGGAATTCAGTAGGAAATTTACTTCACAAAAACAAGAAAGGGTGAAATGTTGTGACTTAAGCATCCAAGTTGAGAGGTTAGAATGAGAGGAACAGATCAAACCCAAAGAAAGGAGAAAGAAGGAAACAAAGAGCAGAAATTGAGGAACTAAAAGACAAAGATTCAGTAATATCAAAAAAATCAAAAGTTAATTCTTTAAAAGTACTAATAAAATTGACAAACCTCTCATGAGATAAGAAGAAAAGAGAATTCACAAATAACATTAGGATCAAGAGGGGAAATGCAATTACAGATACAGCAGAGGTTTAAAAGATAAAATTATACGTAGTAGTTTTTGAAGTCAACAAATTAGAAAACTCGAAATTAGTAAATTCCTAGAAAAATAACTTAAAATCAACACAAGATTAAAAAAGTATATACCAGAAGTCGAAGAAGATATTTGCAACACATGCACACACACTAACCCAAGCAAGGATCACCATCTAAAAGAACCTGGAAATAAATCCTAGAAATCAATAAAACAAGCAGTTCTTTAGGGAAATGATCAATAGATACAAATAAGCATGTCACTACTCATAAGAGAAAGGGAAATCAAGGCACATGAGATACCATTTTACTTCCAGTAGATTGGCAAAAGTAAATCTTACAGGAGAATGTAGATCAAAGGGAATTTTTACATCCTTCTGGTAGGGGTATAAAGTATAGTCACTTGGAAATAGAATGGAAATCACTTTGGTGTTATCTTGAAAAGTGGAACATTTGAATACCTTCTGACCTGGCGCTTCCACTCTTGGACATGTTCTTTAGAAGAGCTCTTCTAAACGAGGACATGGTGTGAGAATGTTCATAGCCTTAATGTTATTAAAGGCAAAAAAATGGAAAAAGCTCAAATGTCCATCAACATGAAAATGGATAAACAGATCATAATATAGTTATACAATGGAATATTATATAACATTAAAAAATGAACTACAGATATACTTAAAGATGAATTTCAGAAATAATTAGTGGAAAAAAAATAATTTTCAGAAAGCTATATATAGTATGAAACGCTTAATAAAGCCCTGAAACAAGTGAGACTAAAAATATATTGTTTAAGAATATATCTGTAAGTGATAAAACAAAAAGATGTCAAGAAAATAGTAAGCATCAAATACAGTCATGGTTACTTCTAGGGTGCAAGGTAAGGGGAGAAGCTAGGTTCAGGATATGGAGGTAGGTGTGACAGTATTGGTAATGCCTTGGTTGTTAAATTGGATAGGGGGTTCACAGGAGTTTGTTTTATTATACAGTCATCCCCCTGTATCTGAGGTTTCTGCACTTGCTAATTCAACCAACTACAGAAAATATTCGCCCCCAAAATAAAATTCCAGAAAGTTCCAAAAAGCCAAACTTGAATTTGCCATGTGCCAGCAACTGTTTACTTAGCATTTACATTGTATTTACAACTATTTACCTAGACTTTACGTTGTATTAGGTTTATAAGTAATCTAGAGATGATTTAAAGCATATGGAGGTTACAAATAGGTTATATGCAAATATCGTGCCATTTTATATAAGGGACTTGAGCATCTGCAGATTTTTGTATCCATAGGGATCCTGGAAATAACCCCCTGTGGATACTGAGGGAAGACGGTACTTTATATACATTACATATATTCTTTCATATGTATCAAATATTAGTTACAGTGTAAAAAGATTCAGTTGTAAAATCAAAGACTTGTTTTCCTACAAAAGGGTATTGGAAGAAAGTATGGCTGTTCTAACATGAATGGAATTAACTGAAATGTAATAGTTTATTGGTATTAAATAGGTCTATCTATTGAATAAAATGTCAGACCCGATTCTTTTTTGTTTTTGTTTTTGACTGTGTTGGGTCTTCATTGCTGCGCGGGCTTTCTCTAGTTGTGGCGAGCGGGGGCTACTCTTTGTTGTGGTGCACGGGCTTCTCATTGGGGTGGCCTCTCTTGTTGTGGAGCACGGGCTCTAGGAGTGCAGGCTTCAGTAGTTGTGGTGCGTGGGCCCAGCAGCTGTGGCTCACGGGCTCTAGAGCGCAGGCTCAGCAATTGTGGCGCACTGGCTCAGTTGCTCCGCGGCATGTGGGATCTTCCTGGACCAGGGCTCGAACCCATGTACCCTGCATTGGCAGGCGGATTCTTAACCACTGTGCCACCAGGGAAGCCCCAGACTTGATTCTTGACTAATACAAATTCAGGGAGTTTTTGTAGTTGTAGTTTTAATAAAACATCATTTCAAAGTTTCTCATATAATGCTTGATACATAGAAATGTTTAATAGATATGTTTTTTTCCTTTCTTCTAGTCAAAAGGTTAGTGAGAAGGAGTCTGTCTGCCCTTTAAAAATATCTGTGGTCTATTCAAAAATAATTGTTTTATATTGTGAAAAATGCCTAGTGTGGTTCTAGTTTGTACTGCTGTATATGGTAGTGTTCAATTTCTTTTGTGTAAAGACTTCACTTAGTGTTGAACAAAGAAAATTATATGCTCTCGTTATGTGTGCTTTAATTTAGATGCTTAATGGCTTTTAATGTTACAAAATAAGTTTATTATTATATTATGATCTCATTTGTATTATATTGTCTTGCTCTTCCATATCCGTGGTGGTATGGTCATGGTTTACAAAAACAATAATCCCTAAGAAATAGGTCATTAACAGTAGTTAACGATTACTTGTGATCTAGGGTAATGACTGATTTCTTTGGGATTATTGCAGTTATAAACCATAATTACAGATTATTACAGCAATAATTATTTTGTTAAAGGAAAAAATGTTCTGTTCTTGAACAGCTGCTAAAACAAGTGCCCTGAATATTTCAGAATAAATCGAAAAATGAAAAACTATAATGGAAATGTAATCTAAGAGATTTTTTTAAAAAAATTATAGATACGAAACTCATGTATAGGATATTTAAATTTCTAAATGCAATTTAGCTTTATGGATTTACATGGTTCTTTAAACTTTGTGGATATAATTCTGTAACCAATGTAACTTTTTAACATCTATTATTCTAAATGCTGTAACTCTAATATTCTAGAGTTTTAGGGTAAGGTTTAATGTGTATGAGAAATATCACTCATTCAGTGAAATAGGAAAATTGTATTTGATAGATTAATTAAAATGCGTTTATATTTCATTACATTGTTCATTTCTAACACTAATCCTAATTTATTCAGTTAGTAGTTGTTAATTTTTAGGGTTAAAAATTCTTGCTTTTCTGTCTCGTACAATAGAAATCACTGCTTTCTAAAACAGGGAAAGAGTACATATACATCCTACTTCTCTCTGAATAAACTTCCATTCAAAATTTACCATAATTTTAGAAAAAATGCTCACAATTGATCACATGCTATCTTTGCATAGCATTCTTTGATATCAAAGCCTAATTTCAAGGTCACAAAATAAAATGAATTAAAGAATAAAAAATTAAAATTTGAGAAATTCTTGTCCTATATTTAGTATTTATTATTAGACAGTGATACTCATCACACTGCATTGAAAAATCATTTTTTCACTTTTCTCTCTCTCACCAGGTTCAATCTGTTGGGCATAGGGTCTCTTTCTCCCTTCTCACCCTGCCTCATACATATTTAGTTATATCCCAGTGGACAGAACATGGCACGTAGTAGATATTCAGCAAATGAATTTTCTGAAAATTCTTGAGAGTTTTTTTCAGTTCAGGGTTTTTGTTTGTAGACACAGCTAACTGTAAGTAGCTTTAATTGCGACAAGCCTCTTTGGTAGAGAGGGAAGAACTTAAAAATTCTTAAATATTGTGTGACTTCATTTTCTTGAGCAGCTTTAAAGTAAAACTTAGAATGGACATATAAATATTCCATATTGATATGTTTTATGGCTTTCGTAGCTATGATATAGAAGAACTAAAAATGGTATCGCTATTTAATAATAATAATAATACTAATAGCCAACATTTAGTCAGCCCTTGTAGCAGGAATTATTAAGAGTACTTTACATGCAGAATACCATTCAGTGCTGTCAGAAGCCTATGAGCCAATTATTATTATCATTTCATATTTATAAATGAGGAAATTAAAGCCAAAAAGATTGAGTAACAAGCATAATAAATAGTAGAGACAGAATTTGAATCCAAATTGTGCTCTTGGTGGCTAAATTGTACTGCCTCCATTTTTTTTTTTTTTACGGTACGCGGGCCCCTCACTGCCGTGGCCTCTCCCGTTGCGGATCACAGGCTCCGGACGCGCAGGCCCAGCGGCCATGGCTCACGGGCCCAGCCGCTCTGCGGCATGTGGGATCCTCCCAGACCGGGGCACGAACCCGTGTCCCCTGTGTCGGCAGGCGGACTCTCAACCACTGCGCCACCAGGGAAGCCCACTGCCTCCATTTTTAAATATTGATCTTCCAACAGAGAAATATAAAAGTTACATGTATAATCAGTGTCTGTTTTCAAGATGGCTTGTTTTATGAAGAGCTAGTAGGCAGATGTTTCTACATTTACATTAGTTATAAGCTCCAAAAGTAAGTTTGCTTATTTTAAATTCAGCTGTTCAACAATTGTTAGTTTCATGTGTCACATATACTTGGTTTTAGGGTGGCTGGTTTGGGAATCAAAAGAAGTGTGAATGCCCTAGAAATGATCCCAAAGGGAGATGCAGTCTCATCTGTAGTAAAAATCTGGGAGACAGGTAGAGAACTGTCAGGATTAGGAATTAAAATGTATTAAATAAACAAGAGGTTGTTGGATCATCAAGGTCTGTCTAGCTGATTGACCACTGTGTTGTTCAAGTACTTCCTTTAATCAGTCTTGAGAGGAAGTGGTACATATCTCATAATGGTATGAGAATGGACTCTTGGAAATCCATTGCCTATATTTGAATCATATACTTCTTAATAGGGATTTGTGACACCAAATAAATATAGGTACAGATAATACATAAAATGTTTAAAATAGTACTTAGTGCATGTTAAGTACTATTTAAATGTTTGCTATTATTTTTAGTAATAGTGAAGCTTACTTTCAGCAAAATTAGTATCTAAGAATCTAAATAGATAAAATATATAAAGAAGGTTATTATTTAGATTTAAATAATATTTTTCATTTTGAGAAATAATTTGTAGTAAGATATTTAAAAAATAATGACTCTCATAGGGCAGGTAAGTTATTATACTACATTCACCAAAGATTATGGTCACAATGTTTTAGATTCGTATCAATTATATAAAATGTGTATGCCCCACACACATTGGAGCACAATCTATTAATGATAACCTTTGTAAGATTCTGAGAAATACAGTTGATTCTCCTTATTTGGTATTTAATGTTCTATAAAGTTTCTGTGAACACTGAATTAGCAAATATTAAACCATTACTCCTAGGGGAAATACAGGTTGGGTTCCTGCAGGCTTCTGGTCACATTTTCATCGACTGATCAACATATAACCTTGTGTTATGTGTTCCTGCTTAAAGACACTTGACATTAATATATATCATTGATTTGTTAACATTGAACTCACAGCCAACAGCACTACAACCCATGCCTGGATGAAGCTTAACACGTCTATTTTCTCTACAAGGTACATAATAGCTTTTTTTTTCACTTAGGAACACTAGGCAACACATTAGCACTACTCTTGTTGACTATTTTAAACAGTAAAATTATAAACAAGGAGCACAAAAGTGCAAAAACAATGTGATACCAAAAAGATACCAAAAAGGGATACTTAGCTGTTTATAATATGAGAGATGAAACAAGAAAGCAGATTGTTGCTTTGTTTTACCTAATCTTGGAATGTGAACATTGGGCAACTTAAATTATTTGCTCTTCTGCATCTGTCCGTGAATGATCACAAGTATTGATTTGGGGGATTACAAATAAATTTTACCAAGTGGATGAATTTGCAAATAGCAGGATAGACTAGATCATACCTTGCATTGAATGTGCATTAAGAAGCTGCTTTTATTTAAGCAATAGAAATGTAACTACCATTAACATTCATTTTTAATAACGACTCTACATTTTAATGTTTACTAAATTGATAATAAGCTATTAACTTCTTCTTGCCTGGTTCATGCTGTATTTTCTATGTAATGATTTCTTAATTCAATGACCTGTGTCTATTTGATAACTTATGTATGCCAGGCACTGTTTCAGGCTTTGGATATTCAATAGACAACCAAACAGAAAAAATAACAGCTATCATGCAGTTTACATTCTATTGGAATAGACAAGTAACAAAGCAAGATAAATAATAAAATATATATTATGTTAGAAAGTGATAAGTGCTAAAATTTAAAAAAATAATCAGGAAAGGTGGATATGAAATGTTGGCAGATTGTGTTCTGGTTATCTTTTTCCCCAAACTTAGTGGTTTATCAAATAACAATTTTATTCTTATCTCTCAGTGTTCTCTGGGATTGATAAGTTTCAACTGGATGGTTCTCCTTTGGTGCCTTTCAGGCGCTGTAATCAGGTGACAGCTGCAGCTGGCATCACCGGAATGATTCTTTACTCACAAGTCTGTTCTCTTTGCTGGAATGTTTTTTTTTTTTTTTTTTTTTTTTTTTTCGGATGCGCAGGCCCAGTGGCCATGGCTCACGGGCCCAGCCGCTCCGCGGCATGTGGGATCCTCCCAGACCGGGGGGCGAACCCGGTTCCCCTGCATCGGCAGGCGGACGCGCAACCACTGCGCCACCAGGGAAGCCCCTGCTGGAATGTTTGATGAATGGGCTGTAGTTGGGCATTTTTCTCTCCAGGTAGTCTCTCTACATGGCTAGCCTTTAGGTCTCAGGATATGTGGTCTTCTTACATGGTGAATGGCTTCCCCTAAGTGAATATTCCCTGAGAGACTGGAGGAAGCTGCCAGTTCTCTTAAAGGCAAAGCCCAGTACTGGAATAAGTGTCACTTCTACCATATTCTTTTAGTCAAAGCAGTCACAGTCCAGCCCAGACTTACAAAGGATTGGAAAAATAGACTCCACTTCCTGATGGCAATTGCATACATGGAGGGAAGGAATTGATGGGTATCTTGACGACACACTACCATACTCTAGGTATTGAAAATTGATAGGATAACTGTGTAAGACCTGACTGAGAAGGTGCATTCAAAGTGAGACTAGTCAACATGGTTGTATCTTTTTGCAGGTACATTA
Source organism: Physeter macrocephalus (assembly GCF_002837175.3). NCBI lineage: Eukaryota > Metazoa > Chordata > Mammalia > Artiodactyla > Physeteridae > Physeter > Physeter macrocephalus. The sequence goes on from NC_041215.1 coordinate 2,600,792, forward strand.
AGCTGTGTGAGGATAGGCAAAGAGTAGGTGGGGAATTGGATTTAAACAATTACGGTTTCGTAAGATGGGTATGTCAGAGGAAGAGAGAAATTGACATTGTATGCAAGACAGAGATTATAATGATTGACAGTAGAACTGGAGGTAGGTAAGCAGGGTAGAGAAGACATGAAGGGTGTAAGAAAGTGAAAAAAATGGCAGATCCCAAAAAACTATTAGAACTAATAAAAGAGTAACAAAGTTGCAGGATACAAGATCAATAGACAGAAATCAACGGTGGGTTTATATATTTTCAATGAACAATCAAAAATGAAGATAAGTCAACTTACAATAGCATTAAAAAGAGTAAACTACTTAGGTAAAAACTTTACAAAAGAAGTGTTAAGTCTTGTACACTGACACTGTAAAACATTATTAAATCAAAAATCTAAATAAATTGGAAGACATCATGGTCATGGTTCAGAGGACTTAATATTGTTAAGAAGGCAGTATTGGGCTTTCCTGGTGGCGCAATGGTTGAGAATCCGCCTGCCGATGCAGGGGACACGGGTTCGTGCCCGGGTCCGAGAAGATCCCACATGCTGTGGCCGCTGAGCCTGCGCGTCCGGAGTCTGTGCTCCGCAACGGGAGAGGCCACGACAGTGAGA
>NC_041215.1:2601476-2606435 GCF_002837175.3 Physeter macrocephalus
AGCCTGCGCGTCTGGAGCCTGTGCTCCGCAACGGGAGAGGCCACAACAGTGAGAGGCCCGCGTACCACAAAAAAAAAAAAAAAGCAGTATTCCTCAGATTGACTTAATGGATTCAGTGTAATCTCTGTCAAAATCCCAACTGGCTTCTTTTCAGGAATTGACAAGCTGATCCTTAAATTAATGTGGAAATCCAGAAGACCCAGGATATCCAAAATAATCTTGAAAAAAAAAAAACAAAGTTGAAAGACCCACACTTCCTGATTTCAAAATATATGACAGAGCAATAGTAATCAAGACAGTGTGGTATTGGTGTAAAGGTAGACACTAGATCAGTGAGATGTAGTTGAGAGTTCAGGTATAACCCTCTAATTTGTAATCAGTTGATTTTTGACTGTGGTAGGAAGACAGTTCAATGACAGAAGGATTGTCTTTTCAACAAATGGTGCTGGAACAGCTGGATGTCCACATGCGAAAGAGTGAAGTTGGAACCCTATATCCTACCATAAAAATTAAATCAAAATGAATCATAGACCTAAATGTAAGAGTTAAAGCTGTGAAACTCTTAGAAGAAAACATAGGACTAAATCATCATGACTTTGGGTTGGGCAGTGGTTTCTTAGATTTGACAACAAAAGCTGAAATAACAAAGGAAAAATTAGCAATATGTGCCACATGAGAATTAAACATTTCTGTGTGTCAGAGGACACCATGAAGAAAATGAAAACAACCCACAGAATGGGAGAAAATATTTGCTAATCATGTCTGACAAGAGACTTGTATCTAGAATATATAAAGAACTCTTACAACTCAATAATAAAAAAGATAAATAGCCCAATTTTAAACTGAGCCGAGTATTTAAATAGACATTTCTCCAAAGAAGACATACAAATGGCCAGTAAGCACATGGAAAATGTTCAACATTGTTGGTCATTAGGGAAAGACATGTCAGAATTACAACATACCACTTCATACCCACTAGGACAGATACATTAAAAAGATAATAACAAGTGTTGGCAAGGATTTGGAGAAGTTGGACTTTCATACATAGCTGGTAGGAATGTATTGATAAAATGGTACAGCTGCTTTGGAAAGCAGTTTGGCAGTTCCTCAAAATGTTAAAATATAGGTATCATATGACCCACCAATTCCAATTCTAGGTATATCTGAGAGAAATGAAAACATATCTACATTAAAAACTGTACACAAATGTTCATAGAAGCATTATTTACAAAGCCAAAAGGTGGAAATAGCCCAAATGCCCATCAACTTTGGAATAGATAAACAAAATGTGATATACCCAAACAATGGAATGTTATTTGGCCATAAAAACGAATGAAGTACCAATACAGGCTATAACATGGATGATCTTTACACATTACACTAAGTGAAAGAAGACAGTCACAAAGATCACATATTTTATGATTCTATTCATATGAAATAGAATGGGAAAAATCTAAGGAGACATAAAGTAGATTAGTGGTTGCTTAGGGCCGGAGGGAGTGGGTACAGAGTAGGATTTCTTTTGAGAGGGATGAATACGCTCTAAAACTAGAATGTGGTGGTGGTTGTACAACCCTGTGAATTTATTTAAAAACATTGAATCGTATACTTTAAGTGAATGAATCGTATGGTATGTGAATTATATTTCAGTAAAGTTGTTTAGGTGATAGGTTCAAGTGAGTGGAGGTTCCCAGTAGAACAAAGGATTGTTGGAGTTGGAAGATTCATTTTTGTAGATATTGAAATCATTACTGGTTATGACAAAAAAAGAATACAGTTGGAAAGAGTGGCAGTGAACCAGCAGCTAACACGGTCAAAAAAATAAAGAGTAACAACCCGAAGGAGAGTAGATAATTGCAATAAGAAAGAGAATTTGGTAGTATGATGACATAGGATATAAAGCTGAGTGTTTTTACAATGGAGAAAAAGGAGACTGTTCTGGAGGTAAAGATGAGGAACATCAAGTGAACATCTCGGTTCAAGGCCCAAGTTACAAGAGGTGTGGAAGAGAAATCAGCTACCACTTGAGAAGGTCCACAGAAGGAAGCGGGGTCATCAGGGGAGAGCATTATGTTATTAATAGGCGTTTATATTGATCATAAAATACATTTCAACTGCATATGGTAACTTAATATTGCTATCTTTAGTTTCCTACATGGGCCTTTTTTTCTGTTACTTTTTTCACTAATTATACGTATCTTGAAGCTTTTATGAATTACTTGATCAAATTAGTGTTCTGTTTTACATTGCTAATGTATAAGGCTACACACTTAAGTCAGTTCTGATTTATTTATGGCTTTGTGATAGGTTAAGGGATGTGGATACTTACCAGGTTATATTTCTGCCTTACAGGAAGTTTGTCACCTCAAGAGGCTTATGTCTCTCCAGAAGTTGGAAGGAATTGTTGATTAGTAGTAGTGACTGGTAGAATCCACAGGAATATAGGAAGAATGTGTTTTTCTTCCCACATTTATTTATCCTTCCTAAGTCTTCCAGCAAACATGGGCAGTCTCTTTTCAATACCTTGTAAAAAACACTTCAGTTCACTTGAAAAAGTTTCCCAATAGAGAAAAATAATTGATTTTAGTATTATAAAATAGCCGGCTCATCTTTGAAAAGTCAGTCCCCAAGATTAGCACAGTTTCTTTTTAGAAAAATAATTGGTTTGTTGTTAATTATTCATAAATGTCTGAAAAATCCTGGAGAATTTTATACATAGATCAATGAATCTAGAGATGTAAAGTAATGTGCCTAAACAAAAATTATTCAATAATACCTCATTTTAGTCAATTTTGGCTGCCCCCAAAGTAAGATTTCTGAAAACTATAAGGTGTTGCCATTTGTGCCACTGTTGTAAAGTTATTTAGTCCTTTGCTGCTGCTGTCTGTGAGGTTAATCTGGTTGTCAAACAATGTAATTTGCATAGTGAAAATTTTGGATTTTAAAAAAATTATGCATAAACATGTAAAGGGAGTAAATGTATTACCATTCATTATCTTCCAAGCCTGGGCAATTTGAAAAATGATCAGACTGGTACTATCATGATATTGACTATTCAGAGAAGGTACTGGTCATTGGATCATACTGGTACTTAATAACAGCCCTTGATGTTGACATAACATTTGGTGTTTTGTTATCAAATTTATGTTAATCAAATCTTCATGGTAGATATTATTTTCTCCATTTTGCAAATGAAAATCCTAAGCCCTAAAGAGGTAAGTAACTTATGCAAGATCACATAGCAGATTGGTAGAGCTGGGATTCATAGTTGTATGTGGCTCTAAAATGTGTCATTTTCACTATTATACTACCTTGGTGAACTTAAAATCCAACTCTTCACTGTCAAGAACTGAGTTCACAGTAGTTTATCACTTGTTTGGAAGAACTTTTGCTAATTTTAGAATATTGTGAAAAATAAGCTTTGTTTCTATCAATATTTTCTAAACGATTTTATCCTTGTTATATATTAGGACGTCTTGCCTGGCTGGTATACTTGGTTGGGACAGTTGTTGGAGGAAGATTAACATATACCAGTACAGATGAACATGATGCTATGGATGGAGAATTATCCTGTCGGTAAGTAGTAGCCATATAATTTACAGAAATTTACTAAGTACTTAGAAATTTAGTTACTGAGCTGCTATTATGAGCCAAAGCATTTTGTACTTGGTCTTTTGGAGAAGGTATTATTTTCCTTTTTACTGATGAGAAAACCAAGGCTTAAGTGATTTGTAAAAGCCATATCTCTAATAAGTAGTATAGTCAAATATATTCATACGAATAATATGAGTAAGCTGGTTTTCCATATATTTTAATTCATTTTTTTTTTTTTTTTTTTGTGGTATGCGGGCCTCCCTCTGCTGTGGCCTCTCCCGTCGCGGGGCACAGGCTCCGGACGCGCAGGCTCAGCGGCCATGGCTCACGGGCCCAGCCGCTCCGCGGCATGTGGGACCCTCCCAGACCGGGGCCTGAACCCGGTTCCCCTGCATCGGCAGGCGGACGCGCAACCACTGCGCCACCAGGGAAGCCCCTAATTCATTTTTAATAACATCTTTCTTTATAACAAAGTAATACATGTTTTTGTTGAACACTAAAGATTCAAATGAAAAGAAAGTTATATATTAATTTGGAAATAACTACTGTCATTTGGTAAAGATCTTTGAGTCTTTTTAATTAATGTTTGAGAGTATATGTACATTACATGTGTATTTTTCAACTTTTTTTCAACAAAACTTATACTATAATATTGTTTTGTAAACTAAAATGGGGATAACTAGTACTATATCTAATTCATTTTGGGCTGTTATAAGGATTAAATGAGTTAAGAATTTTAAAATAATTTTAAAGTGCTTAAGACAATGCCTGGCAAATTAGTAAGCACTATATTACCAAAAAAAAAACCCAAAATAATTCTTTTTTAAAAACTCAAACATAATAATTATTTATAAACATTTTATCTAGACATGACATATTCTAAGCTATACCATAATTTAAATAGGTCCTTGCTTTGGGAATTTTAGGTTGTTTCTCAATTTTTCCTTATTATAAAGGTGAATATTCTTTTAGCTATATCTTTATGTAGATCAAAATAATTTTATTAGAGTTAAGTCCTAAGAGCTGAATAGCTGGTTGAATAGTATATAGCACTTTAAAGGCTTTCAATACACATTACCAAATGGCCTTCTGGAAAAGTACCAGTTTATCCTCTGAACCCAAAGGCCATGAGAGGCTATTGTATTTTTTTTTTTTTTTTTTTTTTGCAATTGAACACTAGGTGGTAGGATTCTTGTCTTTGCCAGTTCATAGGTAACTAATGTCTCATTTTAATTTGTATTTCTTTGTTTACAAGTGGTATCAAACATTGTTTTCCATTCCTTTTCGTGCCATTTCTCTTTTCTCTTTGTGATTTTTTTTTTTTTTTTTTTTTTTTTTTTTTTTTTTTTTTTTGCGGAATGCGGT
>NC_041215.1:2606564-2631651 GCF_002837175.3 Physeter macrocephalus
GGAATGCGCTCCTCTCACCGCTGTGGCCTCTCCCGCTGCGGAGCACAGGCTCCGGACGCGCAGGCTCAGCGGCCATGGCTCACGGGCCCAGCCGCTCTGCGGCGTGTGGGATCTTCCCGGACCGGGGCACAAACCCGTATCCCCTGCACCAGCAGGCAGACTCCCAACCACTGTGCTACCAGGGAAGCCCTGTGATTTTTTATTATATATAGATTGTATCATTCACCTGGTTTTCTTTTATGATTATCTTTCCTAATCTATCCGTAAGAACTCAGTATATATCAAAGATTGTAATATTTTGCTATTCATTTTGAATACGTTTTCTCCATATGTTTTAATTTGTTTTAGAAATTGCTTTTTTGCTGGCTTTAAATATTTATATATTAAGATCTATGAATTTTTTCTTTCATATTTTTTTCAATGCTCATGTTTAGGAAGGTTGTTCCACACCTAGATAATAAAAATATTCTGCTATATTTTCTCCTGGATATTTTATGGTTTCAGCTTCTTATATTTAATTTTTAATATATTTTTAATATATCCATTATTTTGTTATGTACTTTTTCGAAACTTTCCAAGTGTTAACCAGTTAATGTCAAACCCCACCCTCTACTGATTTGAAATGCTGCATATATCTTACACAAAATTCTCATGTCTTTTTCTAGGCTTTTCATTCTTTTCCACTGATCTTGGAAGTCTATTATACACCACTATCACCCTACTGAAGTCTTTAGTGTGATATTCTCCCTCATTATTATTCTTAAATATATTCCTAACTCTTTAATAAATTTGTTGCCATTTTGAATAGAGATTTCGTTCTCATTTCATACCCTTTTCAACCTTTAAACTACCTCATTTCAATGAAATTTGAATCTGAATGGAATATAAATATTTTTAGTTTTTCGTAAGATTTATTATTTCCAATATCAAACCACTTTAAAATATGACTGGGGCATTCTCAAAATGCTTTGATTAATTTTAAACCAAGTGAACAATTTACTTCTGTACCATCTTTTAATATAACATTACATATTTAGTAAAGTGGGAATTAAGAATAATTTTTGCTCTAGTTAGTTTGATTTTATTTTAATGTTTTTCATCATCAAGTAGAGAATTTCCCACTGGCACTATTTTCCTGAAAAATATATATAACAGGAAATAAACAAAAGTGGTGTGTATCTGCCAAGTAGAAAATTTTAATTTTTTCTTTAAGCGGCAACCATATTTAGCTGTAAGTAAGATTTGTTTTGTGTTTAGCCTGTTTTCCCTAGGAAACAAAGTCTTAGTTGAAGTTTATGGGCTAAGATTTTTTTGTGGGGTGGGGAAAAGGATACATTTTCAGGGAAGAAAGAATGAAGGAAAAGTGATTAAAAGATAAAACAGGTTATGTGTTGATTAGTTGATGAAAATATTGTGACCAGAGTTCCTCGGGAACCTATTCCTGTATTACCTCTAGGAGCAGTGGTTCAGTATTTGCTAATTCAGTTTTTACGGCCATTTTACAGCACATAACTACCATAAATAATGAGAATCAGCTATAGAAGGTGGTGCATTACACACCTGGTTGCTCACTTTTACAGGTTTCCCCAGAGACCACATGGAACAACTGTGCTTCAAAGTAGTCCATCTTGGTGGTGGTGGGGGGGACGGGAACTGAGGGCAAGTGGTTTATCTGTTCACTTATTTCTGCGTCCCATTTTTTTAGTGGTTGAAATCTACTCCCGGAGTGTATAACTTTTCCATACTTCTTAGTTGTGTTCCCTGGCCTCTCTGAGGAGCTGCTGGGGAAGCCAGAGCTACTATTGGTCCTGTTGGTTGGAGGTAGGGGCTGGCTGGAGCTATGGTAGGCCTTTCCTCCCCCTGAGTGAGGATTTATAACTGCAGTAGCTGTGTGAGTCTTTACTGGGGCTACAAGGCAAGTGGTTGAGCCCAGGGACAGGAGGAGAGGTGGTGGTGGGGTTGGTGGGTGGTTAAACAGGGCTGAGCAGATTCAAGGTGGGGTATGTACCAGGACTTACATAATTTGACTAGAAAAAAACATATATGTGTTTTAACATACTGAGATTTTAAATTAAATAAGAAAGATGTTATATGTAAAATTTTAAAATATCAATTTCACATGGAGAAATTCCAGGTAACTGGAACTGTCATACTATTGCCTTCTGGTGTTGTTATATGATACCCTTTTTAACTCTTGGGAGGACACTACCAAATTAGAAGTTGAGAAGCTCCTGCCAAAAATCTATGTGTTATTTTATCAGAAGAAGGTTGATATTCATAAAAACTTTCAATATTGTGATAATGACATTTAAAACATGTTACTTTAACATTTTTAAATATGCTGCTTTAACTTAGCAAATAAGTATATTTGTGCTCAGGCCACACAATTCTGATTAAATAAAGATAACTTTATAGTCATTTCAGTTTCATTCATCATGACCAGAATGTAAACCTCTTGAGGGATTTCTCAGGGATTTTGTCTTATCCTGTATCCTCTCTAATTTGCTGGTGGCTGCTTCTTTTCGGCTCATTCCTCTCATTTAGGCCACCCTCTGTTTCTGTTTCTTCATGTTGCTCTCACCTGTTCATCTCCCAATCATTCCTCATTATTCATTGAAGACTTTTGCAGCTAGCTCAGTGTTTTGCTCTCTGCCCCAAACCCTGCTGTGATATAGATGATTTCAACTTCTTTCCCATCCGGTAGTGTTGCTTCCTCTTCTCTACACAAGAAACTTCCAGTGGCTTCCTGTCACACGTTAAACAAATTCCAAATTCTTGCCATAGCCCAAAGTGTACTGTGCTACTTCTCTGACCTTATTTCCTATCCCTTTTCATTCAACTCAGCTACATACACTGACCTCTTTGCTATTGAGTATTACCAATACGTTTTCGCTTTAGGGCCTTCGCACTTCTCTTCTGCTAGGAATGCTTTCTCCCAGATGTTTATGTAGTACTCCGTCACTTCAATCAGGTCTGTACCCAGATGTCTCTACCTCTTTTGACCTCCCTATCCAAAATAACATCCTTATCCTACTTTATTTTTCTTCACAGTACTTATTACCTCTTGATGTTTATTTGTTTATTCCATTAGAATAGGGAAGGAATAAGCTTTATCTGCTTTGTTCACTGCTGTATCTTTATCTCATCTGTCTGGCAAAACCTAAACTCTGAAGGAATTCAGAGTTTTCTCTTAATTTATCGAGTGATAAAAGAAATTGCACACTTCTTTAGATAGGTACCATTGCCAACTAAGATATCTTTTTTTTTTAACCTTAACTGAGCCCTCAGCATGGCTCAGTGATTTGTGTTATTTTAGTAATTCTTATCTTCTGACTTCCAAACACTTACTGAACTGTTTTCCTTGCATGTTTTGTCCCACATGTATCTCTAATTCAGTGACTAAACTTAAACTCATCTCTTCCATCCACTCCCGACCCTGACTCTCTTTGTGTGTCTCATCACTGTCCACTCAATTGCCTAGGCTTGAATCCTGGGACTTCTCCTTAACTTTTTCTTTTTTCTCTCACCAGCATCCGTATAGTCATCAAATTCTGTCACTTCTACCTTCTGCTTATCCCAATTAGTCTACTTATTTCTATCACCCTTGCTGTTTTAACTCCTGTCATCATTTGCCCGGATTCATGCTACAGTTTTACGTGGGCACCTTGTTTCCTCTCTGGATTTTTAAAATAAAGATTTGATTATGTCTGTGCTTTGCTTAAAGTCTGCAATGACTTTCATTGCTATTGGGATTAAAATCAATGTGATTTATCAGGCTCTTCATAATCTGGGTCCTGCCTGTCTCAGTAGCCTCATCTTGTGCCACTGACTGTCTTATAGCCATATAGAACTTTTTTTCAGCTCTTAAATGAGCCATGCTTTTTTTCCCCCCTGTCTAGAAAGCTGCACATGCTTTCCCCTTTCTCTTGACACTCTCTGCTCTGTTCCATCCTAGAATATTAGGAACTCTCGCTAATTTCTTTGTAGTGTTTATTATAGCACTTGTCATTCCTTATTCCTATTGCTTGTTTTACTGTCTTTCCCTGCATAGGCTATAGATTTCTGGAGGACTGAGAATATATATGTTTTGCTCAGTATTGTATTCTGAACTCCTTATATATACCTGCCATATTGTAGGCCTTCAAATATTTGTTGACTGAATAAATACTTATGGAATTGGATATTAAGGGGAATATAAAAGAATTGATTATCCAAAAATTCATTTCTTTATACTTGAAATGGTGTACTTATACTTGGATCAAAATTATTTAATATTTATCTTTTTATTCCCTCCATGCTCCAAAGATAATTTAAGATAAAGGTAAAAATAAATGTAGGACAATAAATTGAAACACAAGTGAATATTGTATATACAATACAAGCTTTGGTCTTATGCACTTATTAGAGGTGGCCACAGATCTTTGAAGGGCACTGTGGCAGAGACTACTAGTTGTCTTGTATCTCTTCTTTCCTTCTTCTGCAGTAATAGAATACCTGAAATGTTTTGCTGGGCATTGGCCACCTGAATGAGACTAGATTTACTAGAATTTCTTGCAGCTAGGTATGGTTAAGTGATTATGTTCTGGGCAATTGAATGTAAGTGAACGTGGTACGTGTAACATATATGCACATGGGTGGAGCTGAAGAAGCCATCTTAGACCATAAAGTGATTGGGTGAGTGGAGGCAAGTGTAACAACAAGATGGAAGGAACCTGAGTCCCTGATACACCGTGGAGCACCAACTAGTCCAGCATTGCCTTGAATTTTTGCTTCAGAGAAAAATAAGCATCTATATTGTTTAAGCCATTGTTTTTGGATTTCAGTCACTTGCAGCTGAACTTCTTGTACGACTATCAAAGCTTATTTGACAGATGGATCATATACCCTTCTGGGAACTCTTTCCTACTCTCCTGCTGGGGATTGTTGGGGTGCCTTTGCAATTCATATCAAGCTGGGGATTTGCATTGCCTCTTAAGCAAATGTGAATCACCAGCTTGATATGAGTTGTAAAGGCACCCCAACAAACTTGGCTATTGGTTTCATGTCTTCCTCAGATGTTTGGAATGTATGTTATTAAAAGGAAATAAAAGTAAACAAGCAGGGCTTCCCTGGTGGCGCAGTGGTTGAGAGTCTGCCTGCTGATGCAGGGGACATGGGTTCGTGCCCCGGTCCGGGAAGATCCCACATGCCGCGGAGAGGCTAGGCCCGTGAGCCATGGCCGCTGAGCCTGCGCGTCCGGAGCCTGTGCCCCGCAATGGGAGAGGCCACAACAGTGAGAGGCCCGCGTACCGCAAAAAAAAAAAAAAGAAAAAAAAAAAGAAAAAGGAGGTCCTACTCATAAAGAATTTAAAAGCAGGATACGCTATAAATCACTTAAGAAATCACCTGGATCCAGAGATGAAGTTTGGTGTGTGTATCTATTTATTTAACTAAAAATTACTTCAGGAGTCTATGCATTCACAAATACACAGACCTTAAAAGTGAGCTTTGTCCCTCCTTTCAAAATCAGAGAATAAACACATCTTTTTAGGAAAAACAAACAAGCCTGGTTGACTCATTCTTAAATTTGATCTTTATAAGCTTTCCTTTATGAATTTTAATAGCATTAAAGATATTTAGTAAGTGAAGTTACTTTTAAATAAGTAGCTTAATTTAGGAATTAATAACTATAAAAATGGTTACCAAAATATTATTTTATAACACTTTGGCAATAAATACCAAGTTTTTTAAAGAAGTTCATTTGCTGTAACCTAGACATTTTGTTCCTAGAACTCTTTGCTGGTAAGGAATAGGAGAGTAATTATATTTCACTGAAATGTAAGTTTGTATTCAAAATGAGATCATTAAAATTTGGTGTAGCCTTAATTTTTACAATGTTTTGGTAAGTTATTTAATAATATGAAAAAAATAATTGGGCAAGATATGTTTAGTGAGACAGTTCAATGGAATAAAATAAAAGGTCCAGGAAGTAATATGAATACATAAATGGACCTAATATATGTGATAAGGGGGTAATTCAAAATAGTGGGCAAAAGACAGACTATACAAGAAAGAAATGGTGTTGAAGCAGCTGGGTAGCCATCTGCAGAAAAATGTTGATCCATATCTCACCAGATAGGTTCAAGATTAATTTCAGTGTATCATACAGGTGAATGTAAAAAGATGGAACAAAAACACCTCAAATTTGGGTAAGACCTTGTTATTATATAAAATCCATAAGAGAAAAATTGGTAAGGTTTTCTGCATAAGAAAAAGAAGAAAAACATGCATGGTATTAAAAAAACACCATAATCAAAGTCAAAAGACAAATGAAAAAGTGGGGAAAAATATTTACATCTCAATCACAGGCAAAGGACTCAGTTTTCTAATATATAAAGAATTTGTAGAAATTAGCAATAAAAAAATAACCCAACAGAAAAATCAAAAAAGGATATGAGCAAAAAGGGCACACCAAAGGACATATGTATTACTTAAAAATGTGGAAAATTTTGACATTACATTCATGAGAGAAATATAAATTAAAACTTCACTGAGATACCATTTTTCAGATTCCATTAAATTGTAAAGTTTAATATCACCCTGAATTAACTATATGTATGTACACACTCTCATTTACTGATGATGGGAGTATAAATTGTTTCAATTTCATTGGAAGGCAATTTTGTAATAGCTATCAAAATTGTAAATTCATATTCTTTAAGCTAGTAATTTGACTTTTACTGGTGTATATTATAACTGAACATGTGTGCAGTGATGTGTACAAGATTGTTAATTGCAGCATTTTTGTAACAGCAAAAAATTATAAACAACCTTAGTGTCCCTCAGTGGGGGAAAGTATGAAAATAATGTTGTATGCTCATATAATGATGTTCAGCAGCTGTAAAAAGAGAATAAGGAAGCTCTTTATATCTGACATGAAAAGATCTGTAAGATATATTATTAAATGAAAAAAGCTAGGTTTAACAATATAACAGTGTAGTATGCTCCATATGTGTAAAAGAGTTGCGAGGAGAATGTATAGTCATAGATACATTTAAAAAGTCTCTGGAATGATACAAATTGTTAACAGCGTGTGTATGTGTATGTTCTTGTGTGCATACATAGAAGGAAGTGAGTGGGTTAGGGCTAGGCATAGCCGACTTTGCACAATGAGAAAAAAGAGAAATAGGTGCTGTTTCCTCCAGAACTTCTGTTTCTTAAAAATTTTATTATGATACGCTAATTTTGTTAGCACCAGGCAGTTGGCAGCCATTCACTGGAAAATTTTAATGAAAATAGATAGATAACAGAAGGATTTGGGGGTGGGGGGAAATTCTAGACTAAGCTTTTTATTCTGTTAAGCTTTTTCTCTAGGAAATTTAATTTAACCTTTAGTTCATTTATGATTTTTTGATAATAATAGTTGCATACTTGTATTAAAAATATTTGATTTTGTTAAGATCATCTTGTAATTTATTTCAGGTAAAATTTTTATTACTCATTAAGAAAGTGATACAGCTTGATGGGTGTACCTCTTTTTTTGTATTTTGAACCATATGACCCCAAAATATATAGTTATATGAAAATATGATGTAATGAGAAAGTAAAATACAAAACTACACATTCAATATCATTCTTCTTTTACTAAAATATTATATATACACATAAATATATAAGTTAATACCTGTGTTTATATAATAGTTATAATTGTAGATATTTACTATATCTATATATTATATATGTATATGTCATATGTATCTATATATAAACGTTTAGTAAGATAATAAATGCATGTCCATGTAGGTTTGTATGCATGTATATGAAGTGCATGTGTTAGGAAAAAGGGTTAGAAGGAAGTAGAGTAGTATCTCTCATGGTAGGATTTCAGATGATTTTTAAAACTATTTTCTTTATAAACATTTGTATTTTTCCACTTTTTATATTATGTAAAATTGATGATAAATGTTTTAATGGTATTTCTCTAAGAATTTTTACTGAAGCTTCTTTTTTCCTTCATGAAAAGAGTTTTTCAGCTTATATCTTTAATGGATACCGGATTGCCTCAGTGTTCTAATGAGAAAATAGAACTTGCAATTCTGTGGTTCTTGGATCAGTTTCGTAAAACATATGTTGGTGATCAACTTCAGCGAACCTCAAAGGTAGGTTTTTACTAGAGATTAAAATTAATGTTATTGAAGTTGAAGAAAGGTGTTCACATGTAACAGCTTTAAGCTGAATGATATATTTGGGCAATTTCTACATAAGAAATTTAGTTGATCAATTGAAGTCAATTGGTATTGAAGGCAATGTGAGATTGCTTGTTTTATGCCTAGATTTACTGTTGTCTTTGAAGATTGATTGGCAGAGTTAGTGAATATTTTTTATATGGTTAGTCATTAGTTAAGATTATTTTAAACACCTTAATGAATTTTGCCTTATTGTATTTCAAGGTTTAAAACATACGATTTACTCTTTTAGTAGTTCTGAGGTTTTTTGTTTTTTTTTTTGGGTACTTATTTATGTGATTTCCAGTGTATTTTCCACTCATTCCTTGGCATTTTTACATGATAAATGATGAGGACAAGAAGAGTAAGACATGCCTTTGAGAGGCTGCAGTTAACTTAGTGAAGGGAACACTTCTACTATGGTAATTGAAAGTTTAGCATTAGCAAGTTCAGATGAATTGATCTTAAGGCATTAATGTATTATTGAGGGCATTTATGTGAACCCTAACCAGATATTTAGTAGTACTTGGACACTGAGTAAGATCTATGAGGTTTTTTTTTTTTTCTTTTCTTCCTAGAATAATAACTCTTTCCAAAACCTTCTCTGTTGGAAGTCCTAAGGATATTCTTATCTCCTTTGGATTTATAGTTTGTATTAGTAATGTTAAGAGATTAAGTTCTAGAATAAGCTTTTTATATTGAACTGAGCTTTTTTTTCCCTGGGAAATTTAGCTTAACCTTCAGTTCATTTATGGTTTTCTGTTAATAGTAGTTGTATAGTAGAATGAAAAGTATTTGATTGTGTTAAGATCATCCTTTAGTTTACTTCAGGTAAAATTTTCTTTGCTTTTTAAGAAGGTGATGTAATTTGATGCTTTCTTTGTGAAATACATTGTGATATTTTATTACCATTTAGGATTTTTTTTCATTCAGGATTAATATCAAAAAATTTTTCTTAGAATTAAGCTGACATTGAATGAGACCACTAGGGAGAAAAAGGAGTAGCTAGATATAACTGTTTTAGGTTGACAGTAAGACAAATTAGAATCAGACAAAAATTACATGGTATAAAATTTATACAGGGTACACACTGAATTATGATAAACTGTCTTGTTTTAAATGTACCCAGAGAGTTTATTTTGCTTTTGCAAAAGTGAATACTCTTGAAACATTGCTTATCTAATATCCATTTGGTCTGGGTCCTAAATCAGAACAGTGTAATATGGAGTGGAAAAGCCTTAAAATTATTGTGGTTAAAGCACTTGGAAATAATTATGTAAAATGAAATCAATTGTTTTAGGGCAATGGGTTTGAGACATTTTCTTTCCGAAGATTCTTGTATGTATATAACTTTTAATATAAGGTAATTGTGAAAAAAGTGAATTATAAAAGATAAGTTTTTCTTTTTTGAAATTGCTTACATATTAGGAAAAAATAAACACATCATCAGACTGGTGTTGATTCTTTTATTTTAATTTTACTCTAACATTTTTGGTGCATCTTATCCTATTTTCAAAGAGAATAAGGTGATTTTATTTCTGAGGCATTCCTACTGCATAACCTTGAAGTGAAGCCAAAGCTTTCCACTTTTCTTTTCTTTCTTTTTGGCTTGTCTGCTGATCTGCCTTAGTAGGAACTGTTTTGGGGCTCTTTATTGTGTGCCCTGGCACTCTTCTAGGAACTCTTCACATTCTCTCTAGGTCTTATAACAAGCCTGCAAGTTTGGTATTATTGTTCCCATTTTACAAATGAAAGAACAGACTGTCTAAGACATTTATAAGTTCTCTACATACTGTTGACAGAAATGTCAACCAACTAAGGAGGACCAGATGGAAAATATTTTTTGGTGAGAGCATTCCGGATTATGGCAAAAAAAAGGGAGAGCATTAGGTTAAAGTAAGCGAATAATGTTTAGTGTGTACTTATTTTGTACCAGGAACTTTCCTAAGCTCTCTTAAGCATTATGTCATTTAATTGGATCATATAGAGTATGACTTAAAGTTCTTCCCAGTCTCTTTTCTATGTATGTCATCAGTTTCATGCTTCACTACTCCATACTTGTATTGCATACTTTATGTGTACTAAATTTTTTTCAGCTCCTTTAACAGTCTGCATTCTCTTTCAATTCTGGACCTTTGGAAAAAAAAATGTTTCCTTTGCCTAGGACACTATTTTTTTTAATACAGCTTCCACTTCCCTGCCTTACTTAGCTAACTTCTACTTTTCTTTCACATCAGCTACCCCATCCTTTAGGATGCTCTTCTTAACTTAAATTCTGGGAGAGTTCCTTTTCTCCTACTTTTCTTTCACATCAGATACCCCATCCTTTAGGATGCTCTTCTTAAATTCTGGGAAAGTTTCTGTCCCCTATTTTAGGATTATTATACTGCATTGTAATTATTTCTTAGCAAAACATAGAGACTATAATTTGGGTTAGGACTGTTCTGTCTTCTTTATTGTTATCATCTCCACATGGTTTGCATATTGCTTGTATGCTTTCTACTAGATAATGGTTGAATGTACATATTTAGTAGAATTTCATAGGGATTGGGTTTAGATATCTTGTATAATACTTTCAGGTAATAAAGGGTATGTTCTTGAGTTGGAAAATGATGCTGACTTTAGTGAAATTGTTTGACAATTTTTTTTAAGATATATTAATTAATTTATTTTTAATTAATTAATTTTTTTTTGGCTGCATTGGGTCTGTTGCTGCACACGGGCTTTCTCTAGTTGCGGCGAGTGGGGGCTACTCTTTGTTGTGGTGCACGGCCTTCTCATTACGGTGGCTTCTCTAGGCACGGGCTCTAGGCGTGCAGGCTCAGTAGTTGTGGCACGCGGGCTTCAGTAGTTGTGGCTCATGGGCTCTAGAGCACAGGCGCAGTAGTTGTGGCTCACGGGCTTAGTTGCTCCGTGGCATGTGGGATCTTCCCGGACCAGGGCTTGAACCCGTGTCCCCTGCATTGGTAGGCGGATTCTTAACCAATGCGCCACCAGGAAAGCCCTGTTTGACAATTTTAAGTAAGGTATACCATTAATAAGCATCTTAAAAATTCTATAAAAGCCTTCATATGCAAAATAATATAATTTATAGAAATAAATGCTCCAGGAACCAAGGTGGGAATCATTGAAGTGATTGTATAGAAGTTTGTCCTATAAGTGAGAAAGAGAAATCATAAATAGTAGCTGTAGGCATTAATTGAGCAAGTAGTCTGTGCCAAAGACTTTGCTCAACACTTGACAGGCATCTAATTTCATCTCACAAAAACTTCATGGAAATAGTTATCTTTATTAACATCCCCACCACTTTTTACAGATATGGAAACTGAGGCTTGGAATAGTTAATTAATGTGATTAAGTGGTTGAATCTGGATTTGAACCCAGGACACCTGATAGAGCCTTTGCTGCTAACCACTTTGCTGTATTGCCTCCTGTTGGATCTTTGACTGGGATATTGAATGGACCTTTCAAGCTCAACAGGTTCTAAAAAGAAACATTGTCTTCTAAACTGCTTTCTACCTACTTTTCTATTTTGAGGAAGAATGACTTTGAACCCAAAATTTCCACTTTTTTCTTATTTCTTATGTCTAATCTGTCACCTATTCTTGCTGATTTTATTTCCTAAATATCTCTCAGTTCCACTCCTTTCTCAGGGCCCTTCCTTTTTATTCTTGTTACTGCTTACATTTCTCACTAGATTTCAAAAGTTTTCTGGTTGTACTCTTTGTTTCCTTTTTGCCTTCTTCCAGTCCATTTTCCGTACTGCCACCAGAGTAATCTTTTCTTCGGTAGAAAACCAGAGAGAATGGTGTAATGAACAGTCACACATCCATCTTCCAGCTTTGTCAAATCTGAATGCTTTGCCATATTTACTTCAGATCTGTATATTTTAAAATTAAATATTGAATACATATTGCTCTGATTCTATTAGCCTCACTTCTTGCCCAAAAGTAACCACTACCCTAAATTTAGTGTGATTTTCATGCACGATATCGTTCTTTCCCACATTTCTATATATTTATTAACAAAACATAGTATTATTGACTTTATAGAAAATTATTAGGCAGAAACTTGCCTTTTTTGATCAGCATTGTTTTTGAGATTTATCCATGATGATACATGTAGTTTTTGTTTGTTTTAAAGAACAGGTGTCATTCTTTTTTAAAAAAATTATTTATTTTATTTAGTTATTTTTGGCTACGTTGGGTCTTTGTTGCTACGCACAGGCTTTCTCTAGTTGCGGTGAGTGGGGGCTACTCTTCGTTGCGGTGCATGGACTTCTCATTGCACTGGCTTCTCTTCTTGCAGAGCACAGGCTCTAGGCGCACGGGCTTCAGTAGTTGCAGCACATGGGCTCAGTAATTGCAGCTCGCAGGCTCTAGAGTGCAGGCTCAGTAGTTGTGGCGTACAGGCTTAGTTGCTCCGTGGCATGTGGCATCTTCCGGGACCAGGGCTCGAACCCGTGTGCCCTGCGTTGGCCGGCAGATTCTTAACCACTGCACCACTAGGGAAGCCCTGATACGTATAGTTTTAAGTATTTTAATTATTTAATGGTATTACAATATATTACTGTGCCATTATATATTCTTTTTTTTAATATACATTAGGTGTTTCCAGTTTTAACGTTTACAAAAAATACTGCAGTATATATACTAATACCTATTTCCTCATGCATATGTATGAGTTTCTCAAAGGTAAATACTAGGAATGGAATTGCTAGGTTGTGGAATGTTCATATCTTTAGCTTTACAAGATATTCTCAGGTTGCCCTTCTAAGTGTTGTAAAAGTTTATTCTTCCTCCCCCAGCAGAGTAGGTGTGTGTTGCTGTATATTGTCATAATACTTGCTTTTGTCAGTCTTTAAATTTTGCCAGTCTTCAGGGAACACATTTCTTACTGTGCCATTTCTCTGCTTAAAATTATTATTGATTTCCCATTATTTACAAAATAAATTTCTTCTTATGGTCAAACTTCACCTACCTTTGCAACTTTTTCTTTTGATACTGCATTCTATTCTATGACATGGTGTATATGTGCTGCTGTGTATTTATTTCCTGCTTGCATATTTCAATTATCCAATGAATATTAATAAGTAACTACTGTATATTAAGGCCAGGGATACAAAGGCAAATAGGATGGTCCATCTCCCCAGTAAGTTTATTAATTAAAGAGGGAAGATAGCAAATAAAGAAAAAAAATAGAAAATTTATCCACATCTATATTGAAACAGTATATAAATAAGGAAAAGACAAACTGTTAAATAAATGCTGCTGGGATATTTTGTTATATCTATGTAAAAATTGTATTATTCACAGCATACAAATATCAAATCCAAATAAGTTAGAGGCCTCTTAGTGTGAAAAGTAGAAGATTATGATTTAGGGATAGGGAAGGATTTTTTTAAGACATAAAAAGCCCAAAGTGGGCTTCCCTGGTGGCTCAGTGGTTGAGAGTCCACCTGCCGATGCAGGGGACATGGGTTCGTGCCCTGGTCTGGGAAGATCCCACATGCTGCGGAGTGGCTAGGCCTGTGAGCCATGGTCGCTGAGCCTGCGCATCCGGAGCCTATGCTCCGCAACGGGAGAGGCCACAACAGTGAGAGGCCTGCGTACCGCAAAAAAAAAAAAAAAAAAAACCCAAAGTGTAGATACAAAGGTTGACAAATTCTACCCATTTTAAAAGTAAAAACTTCTGTGGATAAAAAAGATACAATAAACAAAGTAAAAAGACAACCTGTAGACAGGTTGTAAGATATTTGTAATACATGTAACTTAAAGAGAATCAATATTCAGTTATATAAACAATTTCTATGAATCAATAAGAGAAAAACAACTCAGTAGAAAAATGGGCAAAAGATGTGAATAAACAATTCACTGAAGAGGAAATCACAGTTGTAGATAAATATGAAGAAATGTTCATCCTTTTGTGGACTCGGGAATGCAAATTAAAGCTACAGTGAGATACCATATTATACCTGTTAGCTGGAAACAGTTACAAAGTCTGACAAGTGTTAAGTATTTGTCAGGAAGTAAAATAGCAAACATTCTACACTGCTGGTAGAATCCAAATTGGTAAAATTGCTTTGGAAAACAGTTTAGCAATATTTAAGAAACTTAAAAATGCATATACTCTTGGATCAGGGAACACAAATTCTAAGAACATACTTTAAAGATGCTCACATGTGTACAGATGATGCTCCTCTTTTTATAAGGGCATTAATCTCATCATGAGGGCCCCACCCTCATGACCTCACCTAACCTTCATTACTTCCCCCAAACCCCACTTACTAATACCATTCCTTGGGGAGTTAAAGATTTAACATATGAATTTGGAGGGGACACAAACATGTAGCCCATAACAGATGACTGGAGATTATAGTATTCAAAAAACAGACAAAAAAGAATGAAGGAAAATGAACAGAGCCTGGGAGAACTATAGATCCCTGTTAAGTACACCAACAAACATATGGAGTACCTGGTAGGAGGAGTAACAAAGAGGACAGCAAGAAAGGAGCAGAAAAAATATATTTAAAGCAATAATGGCTTAAAAATTACCACATTTGTTGAAAAACATTACCCATCAAAGAAGTGTAACAAAAAAGGTCCACACTAAAATCATACCATAGTAAAAATGCTGAAAGACAGACAAAGAGAAAAATTTGAAAGCAACGAGAGAAAAACTACTCCTCACATACAAGGGAACTCCAATAAGATTAATAGCTGACTTATTTTTAGAAACAGTGAAGGCCAGAAGACATTTGGATGGCATATTCAAAATGCTGAAAGAAACTGGTAACCAAGAATTCCATATCCAGCAAAACTATCTTTAGAAATGAAAGGAGAATTAAAGACATTTTCAGATGAACAAAAACTGAGAGAATGCATTGCTATCAGAGCTGCCTTATAAGAAATGCTAAATGAGGTACTGCAGGCTGAAAGCAAGTGATCTCAGACAAATTCATACGGATCCATGGAAAAAACCAAGAGCACTAGTGAAGCTAATTAAGCAATTATAAAACACGGTACTTCTTCTCTTAACTGATTGAAAAGCAATTGTATATAACAGTTACATATTTTATATACATATACACTGTATCGATAGCATATAACATGTAGAGATATCAATAGCAGCACACAGAAGGTGGGTGGGGAAAAAAGAAAAAAGGTGGGTGGAAGCAAAGTTGTGGAAATGACACAAGATGGTAACTCAAATATAAGAATCAATAAAGAGAACTAGAAATGGTAAATAAGAATGTTTAGCAAACACTTTAAACATATTCTTGCTTTTTTTTTCTCTCAACTTCTTTAAAAGACACAATTATGTAAAGAAATAATTACCATAATTTATTGTTGGGTTTGTAATACGTAGTTGTAATATGTTATAACATACAATAACAATACTACAAAAGGGGAGCAAAAAGAATAGAGCTATGTAGGAGCAACATTTCTTTATCTCATTGGAACTAAGTTAGTATAAATCTGAGGTAGATTATATTAAGATGTATATATTGAGCCCAAAGGCAACCACCCAGAAAGTTACCCAAAAAATGTATAGTGAAAAAAGTCATTAAAGTTTTAAAAATGTTACATTAGAAAATATTCGCTTAATGCAAAAGAAAGCAGTACAGGAAAGCTAGAGGAACAAAAAAGACAGTAGCTTTTTTTTTTTTTTCGGTATGCGGGCCTCTCACTGTTGTGGCCTCTCCCGTTGCGGAGCACAGGCTCCGGACGCGCAGGCTCAGCGGCCATGGCTCACAGGCCCAGCCGCTCCATGGCATGTGGGATCTTCCTGGACCGGGGCATGAACCCATGTCCCCTGCATCAGCAGGCGGACTCTCAACCACTGCACCACCAGGGAAGCCCCAGTAGACATTTTTTAAAAAGTAAAATGGCTGACATAAATCTAACAATATCAATAATAACGTTACATTTAGAATGGATTATATAATCTGACCAATAGGCAGAGCTTGTCAGATTAAAAAAAAAATGTCCAACATGCTATCTACAGAACACACTCTTTAAATTCAAAGATGCAAGTAGATTGAAAGTAAAGGGATGGCAAAAGATATACAGATAGCAACCATAAAAAAGTTGGAGTGACTATACTAATATCAAACAAAATAGACTTTAAAACAAAAAATGTCACTAAGGATGAAGAGGGACATTTTATAATGATAAAATAATCAGCCCATGAGGAAGATATAACAGTTACAAACGTATTACTACCTAAGAACAGAGGCAAAAACTGAAGCCTCTGGTTTTTTGTTTTGTTTTGTTTTTAAATATTTTATTTATTTATTTGGTTGTGCCCTGTCAGTTGCGGCAGATGGGCTCCTTAGTTGTGTCATGCATGTGGGATCTAGCTCCCTGACCAGGGATTGAACCCAGGCCCCCTGCATTGGGAGCATGGAGTCTTAACCACTGTGCCACCAGGGAAGTCCTGACGCCTCTGTTTTTTACATGAAGCAAAAACTGACAGAAATAACAACATTAGTTGAAGAATTTAATGCCCTAGCTTCTATAATGAATGGAACAACTAGACAGAAGATCTATAAGGAAGTAGTAGACTTGAACAGCACTATAAACTAACTGGACCACAGACAACTATAGAACACTCCACCTAACAACAACAGAATATACTTTCTTCCCATGTACACACAGAACATTGTCCAGGATGGACAACATGCTTTACCATAGAACAAAACTCAGTAAATTTAAGAGGATTGAAATAATACAAAGTATGTTCTCCAACCACAATGGAATGAATAGAATTCAGTGAAAAAGAATTTTGGGAAACTCACATATATGTGGAAATTAAACAACACACTTCTAAATAACCAATGAGTCAAAGAAGAAATAAGAAGGGAAATTAGGAAATAGTTCTAGGTGAAAGAAAATGAAGACACAATATACCCTAACTTATAAGATTCATTTAAAGCAGTACTTAGGGCTAACTTTATAGTATAAACACCTACATTAAAAAAGAAGAAACATCTTTAATAGCCTAACCTTCTACCTTAACACACTGGAAAAATAAGAAACTAAACCTAAAGTAAGGAGAAGGAAGGATATAATAAAGTAAGAATAGAAATTTAATGTAATAGAAATTATAATTCATGGGAAATTAAATCACTATAATTCAGGAAAATTCATTTCAATACTATAATGACATACCACTCCACCCCTAGGATGGATATAATCATAAAGACAGATAATAACATATCGGTAAAGACATGGAGAAGTTGGACCTTCATACACTGTTGGAATGTAAAATGGTGCAGCTAGTTTGGAAAACAGACTGGAAGTTCTTCAAAAAGTTGAACATAGAGTTGCCATATGATCCAGTAATTCCAGTCCTCTGTATATACCCAAGAGAAATGAAAGCACACATCCACATAAAAACTTTACACACTATTCGTAGAAGCATTCCTAGTAGTCATTAAGTCAAAAAAATTCAAATATCCATCAGCTGCAGAGAGGATAAATAAAATGTGGTATATCCCTAAATGGAATATTATTCAGTCATAAAAAGGAGTGAAGTATTGATACATGCTACACCATGGATCATCCTTGAAAACATTACGCTAAGTGAAAGAAGCCAGTCACAGAAGAGCAAATACTGTGTGATTCTACTTATAGGAAATTTCCAGAATAGACATATCTATAGAAACAGAATGTAGATTATTGTCTAGTAAAGGTTTCTTTTTGTGGTGTTGAAAATATTCAAAAATTGATAGTGGTGATGGTTGCAAATATCTGTTAATATACTAAAAACCAATTAATTGTACACTTTAAATATGTACAGTTATATGAATGTCTGAATGATTGTATGAATGTCTCAACTACTACCAAAAAAGGACTAAAGCTCACTTTTAAAATGGGGACAAGATTTAAACAAGCACAACTAAAGAAGATATCTAAATGGCCAATAATCACATAAAAAAATGGTCAACATTGTTAATCATCAGAGAAATATGAAAGAAGTATCATTTCACACCTGCCAAAATGGCTAAAAATGAAAAGACTGATAAACCCAAGCCTTGACGATGGTGTGGAATATATGAAACTATGATATGTTGCTGATGGCAGTGTAAATTGTTGTATCCATTTTGGAAAATTATTTGATGAGTCTCCTAAAGCTGAACAGAGCTTACCCTGTAGTTCATCAGTTTCACTCTTAGGTATTTACCCAGAAGAAATAAGTTTATATATCCAAGTGACTTATATAGGAATGTTCATAGTAGCTTCATTTATAATGTCCCCAAACTGGAAACCTGTGTTCACTAACAGTCTAATGGATAGATAAATTAATGTGTACCACATGGCAGTAAAAGAAAAGAAAAATATTATGATACATGCAAAAATGTGGGCAAATTGATGATAATCAATTTAGCCATGATGGTGAATGAAAAATTAGACACAAAGTATACATACTTTATGATTCTGTTTAACAATTTAATGTGCTATTGATTGATTTGTGAATCTCAATCCATCCTTAAGTCTGTGGAATAAATCCCACTTGATCATGGTGTATGTTCCTTTTGATATATTGTTGGATTCAGTTTGCTAAAATTTTGTTGAGGATTTTTACATCTGTATTCATCAGAGATGTTGGCCTGTAAAAAAATTCTTTTGTAGTGTCTTTGACTGGTTTTGGTATTAGAGTAATGGTGGCTTTATAGAATGAATTTGGGAGTGTTCTCTCCAGTTCAGTTGTTTGGAGTAGTTTATGAAGGATCAGTATTAACTCTTTGGTAGAATTCCCGTGTGAAGCCATTCGGTCTTGGACTTCTGTTTGCTGGGATTTTTTTGACTACAAATTCAATTTCACTTCTAGTGATTAGTCTGTTCAGATTATCTGTTTCTGATTCAGTCACGGAAGGTTGTATGTTTCTAGAAATTTGTCCATTTCTTCTAGGTTGTCCAGTTTGTTGACATATAACTATAGAATTCTCTTAAAATTTTTGTATCTCTGTGGTATTGGTTATTTCTCCTCTTTCATTTCTTATTTCGTTTATTTGTGTCCTCTTTTTCTTGAGGAGCCTGTCTAAAGGCTTATCAATTTGGTTTATCTTTTAAAAATCCAGCCCTTTGTTTCATTGATTTTTTTTCTATTGTTATTTTTCTCTCTATTTTATTTTTCTCCTCTCTGATTTTTATTATTTTCTTTCTTCTGCTGACTTTGGGCTTTGTTTGTTCTTCATTTTCTAATTCCTGTAGGTGGTAGGTTAGGTTGTTTGAGATTTTTCTTGTTTCTTGAGGAAGCCCTGTATTGCTATAAACTTCCCTATTAGAACTGCTTTTGTTGGTGTCTTATAGATTTTGGAAAGTTGTGTTTCCACTTTCATTTGTCTTGATGTATTTTCTGATTTCCTCTTTCATTTCTTTATTGACCCATTGGTTTTTTAGTAGCATGTTGTTTAGTCTCCATGTTTGTTTTTCCCAATTTTCTTCCCATAATTGGTTTCTAGTTTCATACTGTTTTGGTTGGAAAAAGTGCTTGATATAATTTCTGTTTTCTTAAATTTGTAGAAACTTGTTTTGTGGCCAGCATGTTATCTATTCTGGAGAACATCCCATGCGCACTTGAAAAGAACGTATTTTCTGCTGTTTTGGGATGGAATGTCCTGTAGATATCTGCTAAATAGGTCCGACTGATCTAATATGTCATTTAAGACCACTGTTGCCTTATTGATTTTCTGTCTGGATGATTGTCCATTGATGTAATGGGGCATTAAAATTTCCTACAATTATTGTGTTATTGTCACCTCCTGGTATGTCTATTAATATTCACTTTATATATTTAGGTGCTCCTGTCTTAGTTGCATATATGTTAACGAGTGTTATATCTGCTTCTTATATTGATCTCTTCATCATTTTATAATGCCCTTCTTTGTCTTTTGGTATAGTCTTTGTTTTAAAATGTATTTTGTCTGCTATGAGTATTGTTACCCCGGCATTCTTGCTTTTATTTGCATGAAATATCTTTTTTCCATCCCCTCATGCTCAGTCTGTGTGTGTCTGTAGCTCTGAAGTGAGTCTCTTATAAGCAGCATAGAGATGGGTCTTATTTTTTTATGTAATCAGCTAACCTGTGTCTTTTGATTGGAGCATTTAGTTCTTTGACACTTAAAGTGATTATTGATAGGTATGTACTTATTGCCAGTTTGGTACTTGTTTTCTGGTTGTTTTTGTAGTTCTCTTTTCTTTTTTTCTGTTCTGGTTTAATGATTTGTTTGTTTGTTTTAGTGGTATGCCTGTATCCCTTTCTCTCTAGTTTTTGTTTATCTATTGTAGGTTTTTGACTCGTGGTCATCGTGGGGTTCATATGTGTTGGCCTATAACTATATCTACTTGTTTTAAACTGGTATTCATTTAAGTTCAGACTCATTCTAAAAGATCTATATTTCTTTCCTCTCCCACATTTTGTGCTGTGATGTTGTATTTTACAGCTTCATGTTTATCCCTTTAATGTTTATTGTAGTTATAGTTGACTTTACAATATTTTGTCCTTTAATCTTTGGACTAGCTTATTTAAGCTGTTGATCTCCAGCGTTTACTGTATATTTGCCTTTACTAGTGAGTTGTTTTTTTTTTCCTATCCTATAGATACTTAATTCTTGTTATATCCTTTTCTTTTGCACTTTAGAGAAGACCCTTTACATTTCTTTTATGGAAAGTTTAGTATTGATGGTGATGGGGTCTTTTAGGTTTTTTTTTTCTCCTCTGCTCAGTGGCTGTCACCATCCTACTGGGGGCAGGGGCAGGTTTCAAGTTGCTGAAATAGAAGCCCTGAGGATCAGGTCTGAGCTGGCTCTGTTCCCTCTATGTGTGTGCTCTCCCTCCTCCCAGCACTGGCACCCTTGCCCTAGAGGGGAGCAGGGCTGGAGCAACAGGGGCTGGAGCAGACCCTTGGTGTGGATCTGGGCACAGGATTGTGGCAGTGCCAGCTGTAGTCAGAGTCCTAGACCACTTATGTCAAACTGCTTCCATAAATGCCAGTAATGACTGCCCATGTCCCATTCGGGTTTTTGTTCAGGGTTCAAGCCACCTTTGTCCCTCACAACTGAGCACTCCCCTTAGCCACTGCAGCCCTAGCCCTAGTGTGGAACCATGTTGCAAAGCAAGCAGGGCCAATGTGGGCGCTTAACTGAGGTTGGGCCTTGCGTTGGGACAATCACAGGAAACTTGTAGGAGTCTAGGGCAGTTTCACTCTGCCTTCTCTACTTTATTTCAAGAGTAACCAAGTGTGTGCATGCCCTTCACCAGCAGAATCTAGTTTTTTTACAGCCTTCCTGTTATTCCCACTGTTTTTCTAACCAGCTAAGGGAACTTGTATTGGTGGTGTCAGACTGCAGGGCTGGAGCACCCAATATGTGACTTGAACCACTCACTCCCTAGAGAGGATCCCCCTCCTTTTCTTTGTCCCCTCCCAGGGACCCAGGTCCTGACCTGATCGTTTCTCTTTCCTTCCTACTGGATTCCGTGTGGATCTTTCTTACAGCCTTGGTTGTACAAGAGTCAGCAACTCTCCAGTTATTTTAGTTTTCAGTGAGAATTTCTCAAATGTAGATGTACTTTTGATGTGTTCTTAAATCCCATGTCCTCCTGCTCCACCATCTTGATCTGAATCCCCCATTGTAATTTTTAATCCAGTTAAAATTGAATTGTAAATTTTAAAATGGGATATGGAAGAACCTTTTTTATAGACACATACACACAGAGATCTTGGCTTCTGAATATTTATCAGTAGGTGGAAATTTTGAACTTTGTTTTTAATTCCCTTTATTTATTCAAGCCAACCCTACCCATAAACATTTTTGCTTTTGTTGGTTACAGAAATCTCACCAGTAAGTTGAATTGCAAAAGTTAGTTAAATTGTGGTCATTTAGATCTTGGAATGTACTTTCCTTTAAAAATAGATCTACAAAGAACTGTTTAATCAAGGACACTGATAAGCCCTAGTATTAATAGAAGTTTCCTGAATTTTGGCCTCCTAAACTAGGACACCAGAAATTGAGGAGGAAGCAAGTTCCCTTTCCCTCTTAGGATTTAAATTTTCAAATAGACAAGTTAGTCTTAGAGGTTTTCTCTCCTTTTCTTCACTCCCAGTTTTGACATCCTATACAGTCAGTCACCACCAGAGGGATTTCATTCTTTGAAATGATCTGTAACTCTCTTTTCTCCATCGCACAGCAACACACATGCACACAGCAACACACAAACACACACCTCACAAATTTGCTTTTTTTCTAAACACTTGGCATCTGCTAGGTGTCAAAAGGGAAGACTCCCAATTAATGGATGAATGAATTATCCTAGGAAGGAGTTGCCTTTTCTAAAGAAGATATTTATTAGTGCCAAAGAATTTCAAATAGTATAACAAAGTGAAGTAAGT
This sequence comes from Physeter macrocephalus, assembly GCF_002837175.3. NCBI lineage: Eukaryota > Metazoa > Chordata > Mammalia > Artiodactyla > Physeteridae > Physeter > Physeter macrocephalus. The sequence continues at coordinate 2,629,166 of NC_041215.1, forward strand.
AAAAAAAATCACTCTGTTTGAGGTAGTTACTTAGATTGAGGCATTATATGGTCTGGGGATGCACTCTCATGTTATTTCTACTTCCACCTCCCCTTTTTTTGCCTTCATCCTCCTGAATTAGCTATTTTCTAAAAATTTGCAAACTGCTTTTCAGGAAGGTTCTCAGGACATTGTTATGAAGCCATAGGGAATAAAGGCAACATAGGAATTTATAAATAGGTGACCATGCATTCAGATTTGCCTAGGATTGTCCCAGTTCACACTTGTTGTGCTAGCATAATTGACAGTTAATTGCTCCATCTTTTGTTCTCAAAAGTGTCCCTGTTTGGATAATGTTATATGGTCCCTTTATGTACAAGCCATATGTTCATAAATAGGATATTGTAGTAATTCATAAATGGGAAATAACGTTATTAAGGTCAGGCAAAGTGATCCTTTTCTTTTGCTTCTCTGGCTCTCCATACCTGAGTAAAAGCCTTATTTATAATCATCATGAACTAGTGATATATAAGCACATTGTATCCTTGTAATTCTGTGGAATAACTTGGAATTTGTACTAAGACAGTTAGTGACTGTTGATGTATTTTCAAGTTATCCAAAATAGAAATGGGAATATTTCAACTTTCAAGTATCATCTTTGTATATGGATTTCTAAATTGTGTTTTGTAATTACTTTACCTGTTATCAAGCTTTTCTCCTGTTGAGTACCACATGAAGCAGCAGATGGCATTCTCTCTCTACAGCTGTTAGATCCTCCTTTGTAGAATGTTAGTAACAGTTACTGGTAAATCGAGTAGGGAAGCACGTGAATAATGAAAAAGAAAAACATAATCGTAACGGTAACTTAAGTAGACTGCTGTAACTATAATTGCAATCCAATGTTGAAATAATGTACTTGCTGCTTTTCCAGGTAACTTGGATATATTTCAATTTTTGTCAAAACAATTTTTGTATATGTATTTAATAACAGTTTTAGGAGAAAGTATTTAAGAAATCACATGAAAACTTTTGTGCATAGGATTTTCGCTTTGGTGAAAAATAGGTAGCAGCTTTAAAACATTTAAACAGTAAACATTTAACATTAAAAAAATATTCTAGTGTAACAAGTATATCATGCAGGTTGTAGGGGGAAGAAAGTACCTTCAAAAGTTGATTGTTTTTTTGAAGTTTGAGTAGAGAGGATAATGATCACTGACTTTGGGATTTTTAGAGAATAATGATCATTGACTTGGGGATTTTTTTTTTTCTGTTAAGTGTTTTAAAACTTTAAAAAAAGTTTTCGAACTTTCATTTTGAGCTGCTTTCACATTTCCTGTGTAAATGTATCATAATTTGTCTCTGTGATAGAGTGTTTTCAGAGCTAGCTACATTTTCCTTCTTGGATAATGGTTAGTGCTTATAGTCCTAGTTAATGCTGATAGTGCTGGATTGTTTTATTGCTCAAGGATTTTTTCTTTCAATTGTCATAATACATCTAATACATATATAATACATCAGAATTCAGACAGACCCTTTTTAAAAAAATATGATTTCTCTACCCCCATTCCCATGTAATTCATCTTACTTGATGATATTTATTAACTATTGAAAAAACACATTCTATGTCTCTGCTTAATAGAAAGTTGAGCAAAGCAGCCTAAGGCCTAATTTTTTTTTAATGTTTTTGCTTTATAAATGGATTTGCCAAGTTATGCTTGGCACTCCACTCCCTAAGTGCCTTTAAGTGTTGATTCAAGAGCATTAAGTACTAGACAAGGAGGTTTGCAGCAGAAAAATCTAAAGTTAAAATCTTAGCAGCTGTTAATAATTGAAATTATGATGTAATTTGGAGAAATACAGGACTTAAATTGGAAAAATAATGGGCTTAGTTTATTATTTTTAAACTGACTCCGATGTATTATTTATCATACCAAATCAAATATACCATTATTTGGCATATGTAATCATGTAATTCTTTATACATGTATTCCTTAAACACTTATTGTCTTCCTTGTGCTTAGCACTATGCCAAATCCTGGAATACAAAGATAATGATTATTTGTAAAAACTTGATAAAGTATATGCTTATACACAGAGTATTTTAAATCTGTATTTTCTTATTTTTTTCCATTTATTTTAAATGCTTATAAATTCTGAAGCATTTATAGAATTTGACATTTGTGGACAAAATGCACAAAGTAAAACTACATGTGCATTTGGATTATGAATGACATATTTTGGATTGTTCTCTTCATTAATTTTTTAAAAGGCAGAAGATAATACTTTGGTGGTGATTTTTTTGCCTCAGATACATTTATCTGGACATCTTTTGATGTTTGAAAATTTCCTAATGATTCTAAGAAATTGTTGTGATAAAAATAATAAATGAAATAGTATGTGGATGTGACTAAGATGTATCTTTGAAGCATTTTCAGCACTAAAAAACACTCAGTTTAAAGAGGTTTTAGTTTTTAAATTTTTTCTTTTTCTTTTTTTTTTTTTTTTTT
>NC_041215.1:2631689-2632986 GCF_002837175.3 Physeter macrocephalus
GGCCACGGCCCACGGGCCCAGCCGCTCCGCGGCATGTGGGATCCTCCCAGACCGGGGCGCGAACCCGGTTCCCCTGCATCGGCAGGCGGACGCGCAACCACTGCGCCACCAGGGAAGCCCCAGTTTTTAAATTTTACAACTAAAAAATTTCTTTTCTCCCCACATTGGTCTGTAGTTTTTCTGAATAGGCATTGGGTCTTGTGGAAATCATACACAAGATGATCTTTCCCTACAAATCAAAAGGTGAGGCATTCAAATCTACTGAATTTACACTAGAAATGTGTTCACCTGTGATGATGTTGCTAAAATTGGTTATCTTCTTTATTATTTAGTGTCAAAATAGTTATCAGTGAGAATCTCCTACTTCATTCCAGAAAGTATTTTCTTTTCTTCTGTTGATAATTGCTTTAAGTGGCTTGCTTGAAGGGAATCCGGATGAGAGAGGATCCATCCTACTTCTGCTGCAGAAACCCTGAAGCTACGTAATATTTGTAAATAATCCATCCCACATCTTTGTTTTTTTTAGCTTCAAGGAATGCTTAACACCTATTGTATATTTTAATGACTGGATGATCAACTGGAATGATAGGAAAAGTTATCTTAGCTACAAGTTTGTAAATAAATATGGTTAAAATATTTCCAAAAGAGTTTTAGGCTTTAAGATGGTGATTCTATTGCGTCAAATGTTTTCTACAAATCTGAATGAGGAATATCGTGGATCATTTGTTAATCGTTTATTTAATAATTCTTTAAAAGTTCTCTATATTAATTACTTAATCATTTATTTACTGATATGTTATTCTTTTTGATAGTATAAGAAAGTAATCGTATTATTTCCAAGGCATGTTAGTATTTGAAGAATAGGTATGTTTAGCCTGAGAATGAGCCTGATATTAAGTAGTTAAACATTTTAATAATATATTTGTGTGTGTGTTTATATTTTTCTTCCTCAAATATATATTGTTCGTTGCTCATTCATATTCTTATCTGATAACTAGGAAGAAACGTTGCTAATTCATATTCTTATCTGATAACTAGGAAGAAAAATTAACAAGGTAGGCTTATTGAAATATGTACATGAATGACAATCCAGAATTGCAGGCTATTTATTAACTTAATAGTGTGATTACAATGATGTAAAACAAACAAAAAATAAGTATTAGAAAAGACAGAAGAAATGTAATTAAAAATTGCTGTCTCTTAGTATTTAAATGACAAGCAGTGTTTTCTTTTTGTTGTTTTTTTTTTGCGGTACGCGGGCCTCTCACTGTTGTGGCCTCTCCCGTTGCGGAACACA
>NC_041215.1:2633045-2637108 GCF_002837175.3 Physeter macrocephalus
GGCACGAACCCGTGTTCCCTGCATCGGCAGGCGGACTCTCAACCACTGCGCCACCAGGGAAGCCCCTTCTTTTTGTTTTTTTTGATAGTTTTGGATTTTTCCTACTGGTTATGTTATATATATTTGGAAAATCTAGTAAAGTCCAATTAAACATGCTTAACTATGTTTGTCTAAGTCTGAATGACACTGTCTTTGTTCAAATGATACTTTTAGGCAACAGTTTAATGCAGAGCATAGTAGGCGGTTTATTGGATGAATTTGTTTAAATGTGTTGTCAAAACTTATCCATTTATATTGTATTCTAAATCCTATAAATTTAGTTTCTACTATATAGAGATGGATGCAGTGTGCATTTATTATATTCCTACTGATTTTAGAGAATGTTGTGTGCTTATTATATTCCTGCTTAGTTCTATCAAACTAGCTATCTCCAAGTTATGTAATGTTAAGCCTCTTACCACCATGTGGCTGTAAACCAGATAAATAGAAATGTCAATAGCATGGATTATAATAGCTAATGTTTATATTCCATCTGGTACATTTTTTTTTTTCTCTCTGTGGAAAGGCCAAAAAATTTTTTTTAGCTTAAACAAAGGATAAATGAGCATTCTGAATAAGGCTCCTTTACTGTCCTCATGATTAATGATCACTGAACACTTTTGAAAGATTAGCATTTTTTTAGAGCTGCTAAAAAAATATACTGTTTTATTTAATTACAAGAAAGTAAAGGCTCTTCACACTGACAGGTGGTGGAAATTAGCAGGCAGTTTGGAAATTGTGCTGTGCACGAGAAATTAGATCTCATTTTAATTCTGCTTTTCTCAACTAGCAAATGAGGTTAATGCCATACATATTCAGCTGATATGGATGAAGAAATTGATATAAAGTAGATCAACATAGCTACAGGGCTAGGTTAATTTATAGGTAAAGAGGCAGTGATAAATGAAAGTAATGTAGTAGTGGTCACTAAACTCCTCTGCCATGAGGGATTCAATAGCGTTAGTTGCTCATTAAAGGCATTGTCGGGGTGCATCAAGTAGAAATTTGAAAAGGAATAACCAACTAACCCCTAATTATCAAAATACAGAAAATACTAATTATACCTTAATTAGCTTTTCTTTTAATGTACTGAAATTTGTTTCTTTTTGTGTGGCACAAATGGATAGTTATATCAACAATAAATAGGTTGTTTTAATAACTTTCTTTTACCTCTGGGAAAACTACACTCCAATTTTTAATATGCAATAATGCTTCTCTCTAGCCTGTAGGAGAAGAAAATTATTAAGTAGCTTTATTTTTTTGAAGATTTTACAGCAGCTTTGGGAAAAATTATTTCACTATGCATCAATTACTTTTAATTGAACTGAATATTTTTCAGATTATACCGAATGCCTCTCATTTAAGTTTAGCAGTTAGAGTTTAAGAAAGCATCATAATGAGAACTGCATATATCCTCTGTCATGTGTTATAATAAGATAAAGATGATTATTTATTTTGAATTTTTAAAAAGCGTCCCAATTAGAAATTATCAAGGTAGTCACCTTATTTATTTCTGGTAGGCAGTGTTAGAGAAATAGAGCTATGTATTTTAGACACTTGACTTTTATGATTTGTTTTTCTTCCCCAAAATAAGGTAGCTATCAAACAATCCAGTTGAGAAAGGATTTATCTATTTAGAATAAAGATGCAGTGCTGGAGTGGGAAGCAGCTTGGGCTTTTAGTCAAATAGACCTCAAGCCTGATCTGTGCTCCTCCTGGTATCTCTTAACTACCCTTGGAAAATCCATTAACTTTTCTATGCATCAGTTTCCTCACCTATCAGCAGGAGAGATACCTTTTACAGAGAATTGTGAAGGTGAAGTAAGATATCTGAGAAGTATTTAGCATAGAATTTAATACAATGCAGATGCTTGAAAGAAAAATATGTTATTGATAAGAAGATAGGGCTAAATTTTAAAAAATTATCTCTATAAATTCATGTAATGGGGAAATTCTCCATGAAAGAATTTAATGTAATCAAATCTTTAGAATATATAATACAATTTCTGACCTTTTTCAGAATTTGACTGACGTATCACAGATTGATTTTTTTGTGTGTGGAGAATTTGGAAATAGTTTGGCTTTGGGGCACATAGTTACAGTCATTGTAATATTGGCAGATAATCTAAGTTCATGTTTTTTTCCTAACACCAGGCAGAACTGGGAATTAAAACCAAACAGTCTGATTCTGAAATCCCTCTAGAAAGAGACAAAAGTGTGACTTCTGGCCTAAATCAAATCTATAATTTGTTCAAAATCTCTATTTTTCTATCCTCTTTTGCCTTTGATACTTGTGTTGGATTTGTGTTTCTTCCTCCCTCTTTTGCTTTTCCTCCGCTATCCTTTTTGGGTCATAGTCATTCAATACACTGACCGTTAACTAGGTCTGTGACACTAAGCTTCTCCAACTTTGTTTTCCTTGTTAGTAAAATAAGAATAATAGTATTAATTGGTCTTTTTGGTAATGAATTATGTCAATATGTTATGCCAATATCAATTACATTGTATCTTTTGTCAGAAAAATCAAATAAACAATTCAAATAGGCATAAAAGAATGGATCACCAGAAGAGAAGAGAGCCGGAGGAGCATTTTACAATTTATCAAGATATGGATTCTAGTGCTGCCTTAAAACATAAGCACTGTCAGCCTACATTTTAGAATTATGAGCACTAACTAAATTTATATGAAAGTAAGTTGTAAACTATGAAGCATCTGTGTATCTCCATATTACATGAAAAATGACAATACTGCCTTTCACCTGCTTACCTGCTCTCAAACTAACCAAAAAGAACAATTCAAGTGTGATTGTGATGAGAAGGAAAATGAATGGGTTTGTTTTCATGGAGGGTTAGGGCAGTGAGAGAAAATGTCAGAATGGAAGAAAGGAGGTGAGATTTTTATGTTCATCAGAAGAGGAAAGGATTTTAAAGGTTAGAAATAGAGAATTACAGCAGTGGTCTCAAACTGAGACCCCAAATCAGGAGCAATAGTCCACCTGAAAACATGTTAGAAATGCAAATTCTTCGGCCCTACTGTACCTGACCTAATGAATCTGAAGCTCTGAGCGTGAGCCCAAGCAGTCTTCTTTGTAACAAGCTCTTCAGGTGATTCTGATGTTCACTAGTTTGAGAACCACTGAATTATTTGCTTGAAGACAGATGCTCTCTTAATTTCTATTTTTAATCATCATAAGGACCTAGGTTTGTATGTAACTCATCCCCACCCCTGCCTCTTTTAACCTGAATATGTTCTCTTTTCTTGCTTTTATTTTAACCTAAGCTCTAAGGAAGGGTAAGGGGAAAACGACTGCTAGTCCATTATCTGTTAAACGTTGTGCTAAAATAATCTAGGGGAATGTATAAGTCAATAGGATCTGTTCTCCTCCCCCAAGAACTAAAATATATGGTTATACATTAAGTTATACAAGATACATATGTAATAAACCATGAGTATTCGTAATCTTATCCCTATTTTCAACATTTCTTTTAATATTATAATTAATGCTAAAATGAACATTTTTTTCTTAAATATATTTTTGAAGATAAAATTATTTTTAAATAAAATTGCTCTTGATATATTGATTTTTTTTTTTAAAGAAAACTACAATCTGAACTAATGCCTTGAACATAGTTCTCAAATGTTGTGACCCTTCTCTCTTGGCATTTTATGTATATTATATTGCTGGTGATCTATGGGCTGATTAACTTTTTAAAATTAATATGTTTTAAGAAAAGTCCTTCAGACACTAGCAAGATTAGGTCAGAAGTCACACTCTTTTCTGCTTCTAGAATCAGATAGTTTGGATTTAATTCACAGTCCTGTCTCTTAATAGCCTTGTAATTTTTGATGAATATATAATCTCTCTAAGCCATTCTTTCTTCATCTGGAAAATGATAATAATAGTACCTCCCTCTTAGGAAAGTTTTGAGATTAAATGAGAGTGCATATAAAATAGTTGGCACGGGCTTCCCTGGTGGCGCAGTGGTTGAGAGTCCGCCTGCCGATGCAGGGGACGCGGGTTTG
>NC_041215.1:2637167-2642363 GCF_002837175.3 Physeter macrocephalus
CCGCTTAGCCTGCGCGTCCGGAGCCTGTGCTCCGCAACGGGAGAGGCCACAGCAGTGAGAGGCCCCGCGTACTGCAAAAAAAAAAAAAAAAAATTAAAAAAAAAAAATAGTTGGCACAGTGCCTGATCCATAGAGCCCAGTAAATATTAACTGCTATGATAATGATGGCAACTACAACAGCAATGTGACTCTCACTTTTCTACTTCAATTTAAATGGTACACAGTGTTTTTAGAGTTACAGAATGTTAGAGTCTGGAAGAGACTACAGATATGATTTAAATGAGCACTTTCTAAGATGTTTTCTACAGATCACAAGGGTCTTGATAACAGAATTTAACAAGTTAATTGCACTTAAAAGGATTTTTTGCCGTAGAAATTTGGAAAAGCCCATGTACTGTATATTTCTCTCTTAGAAATTTATAATACATGTTAGCATATTAAAGGTTCTAAGAAGGCCTTGCCTTAAATGATCCTTAGCATTTATCAGAATTACTTAACCATAGAAACCTTTTCTATGGGGAATACCTACTTAGGTTTTACAGAATACATTCTGGGAAATGCTTTCTAGACCAACCACTTTTATAGATAAAGAAGCATCTCCTCGACCCCATTCTATAGAAATTGATGACTTACCTAAGGTCACACAGCTATATAGACTGAGTTTGGAACCCAAAACTCTTTCTAGTCATGTTCACTTGTTTTTCTAATCTGGTTTGGATGTAGAAAGGAAAATGTTTTGAGTAGAAAATTGGAAATGATTCTATTATATGGGATGGCAAGGAAAGAGGAATGGGAGGTAATTCTAATATAGTGCCTCTCATGTGTCTCTGATTTTAAGAGAATTCAGGATACTTGTTAAAAATACAGATTCTCATACTCCTGGGCATTTTGATTTATAGGTATGAGGTAGGTTATTATTGCTAGGTCATATGTTAATAGATTTAGATTTCCAGACATGAAAATTTCCAGATTGGTAAGTGTTATCTTTCTATATTTGCAGAAAGATGATTAAAAGTAAACCAGATTCTGTGACAAGAAAGGCACATAAACCTCACTTCCTGTCCACTTACATCTTAAAGTCATGTATGTTTGGGAAGAATGATATTGGTTTATTTATTGCTTTCCCCTTAAATACTCTCTAGTGGTCATTTCATTAAGGAGTTATAGAAATCTGTTTCTTAAGGTAGCTGTGGAGTCATTCAGAGCCTGACAGATTATCGGTAAGCTATATTAAGTTCTCTATAATAAATTAGTGATTCATTAAATTTATTTACTTTTTGACCACAACCCTGTTGGATTCACCTCCAAGGGATAGACTATAATTTAAAGTTAAACCTAGGCCTTCTTATGTCAGAAAACATCTAAAAATTTCTACATGGAAAATTTTGGGAAAATATGGATAATATTTGGAGTAATAGCACAGCTTTTATTGCTGATACCTAGACATGTCCTATAAAGACACTAAGAATTCTCAGTGAAATAAGAATTAGTTCTGGTAGGTGTTAAAATGTTTGCTTTCCAATAAATATTCATAGTTAAATCAGCCAATTTCAGGAAGTCAGACATTATTTGGAGAAATAAATATATATAAACTGTATATTGTCATAAACAAAGATTTTTATGATCTTCTTTGGGGATTTTATGTATTACAGGTGAAATGTTTCTGAAATTTGTTATATGCATACCTTTTCCTTAAGACCTTGAAGTTTATGACCAAGTTATGTAAACATGTTTGCATTTAGCATTTTTATTATAAATACAAGTTGTCAATTAGAATAGATTCTCCAGGTATTAAAGTGAAGGTATGTTTGTGAAATTTGACTTTCAGAGTAATAATGCTGTTACCTGTTGTTCTCCAGCTTATTTTGCAACCTACTTTTCCTTCATGTTTTGCTTCAGAGAAACCAAATAAAATAAAATTATAATATCAAGATCCTTAAAAATGTTCACATCTGTTGACCCAGTGTTTTATGTACAGAAGTGTAGCCTAAGGAAGTAATCTGAATTGCAGGCAAAACTTTGTGTGCCAAGGTATTCATCCCAGTAATGTTTAAAAGAGTAGAAGATTGAGGGGACAGAGAAGGTGGCGGAAGAGTTAGACGTGGAGCTCACCTTCCTCCCCACAGATACATCAGAAATACATCTACACGTGGAACTGCTCCTATAAAACACCCACTGAACGCCGGCAGAAGACCTCAGACCTCCCAAAAGGCAAGAAACTCCCCACGTACCTGGGTAGGGCGAAAGAAAAAAGAATAAACAGAGACAAAACGATAGGGACGGGACATGCACTGGTGGGAGGGAGCTGTGAAGGAGGAAAGGTTTCCACACACTAGAAGCCCCTTCACTGGCAGAGACTGCAGGTGGCAGAGGGGGAAGCTTCGGAGCCACGGAGGAGGGTGCAGTAACAGGGAGCAGAGGGCAAAGTGGAGAGATTCCCGCACAGAGGATCACCCGCCGGGACGGGCGGGGGCTGGGAGCTGAGGCTTGGGCTTCGGTCGGATCGCAGGGAGAGGTCTGGCAGCGTGAACACAGCCTGAAGGGGTTAGTGCACCATGCTAGCTGGGACTGGGAGTCCGGGAGAAGTCTGGAGCTGCCGAAGAGACAAGAGACTTTTTCTTGCCTCTTTGCTTCCTGGTGCACGAGGAGAGGGGATTAAGCGCTCTGCTTAAAGGAGCTCCAGAAACGGGCGCGAGCAGTGGCTATCAGCATGGACACCAGAGATGGGCTTGAGACGCTAAGGCCACTGCTGCAGCCACCAAGAAACTTGTGTGCGAGCACAGTTCACTCTCCACACCTCCCCTCCCGGGAGCCTGTGCAGCCCGCCACTGCCAGGGTCCCAGGATTCAGGGACAACTTCCCTGGGAGAACGCACAGCGTGCCTTAGGCTGGTGCAACATCACACCGGCCTCTGCCGCTGCAGGCTCACCCCACATCCGTACCCCTCCCTCCCCCCGGCCTGAGTGAGCCAGAGCCCCAGAATCAACTGCTCCTTTAACCCCGTCCTGTCTGAGCGAAGAGCAGACGCTCTCAGGGGACCAACACGCAGAGGCGGGGCCAAATCCAAAGCTGAACCCCTGGAGCTGTGCGAACAAAGAAGAGAAAGGGAAATCTCTCCCAGCAGCCTCAGAAGCAGCAGATTAAAGCTCCACAATCAACTTGATGTACCCTGCATCTGTGGAATACCTGAATAGACAATGAATCATCCCAAATTGAGGAGGTGGACTTTGGGAGCAAGATATATTATTTTCTTCCCCTTTTTCTCTTTTTGTGAGTGTGTATGTGTATGCTTCTGTGTGAGATTTTGTCTGTATACCTTTGCTTTCACCATTTGTCGTAGGGTTCTGACCATCCCGTTTTTTTTTTCTTTAACTGTTTAAAATTTTTCTTCTTAATAATTATTTTTTATTTTAATAACTTTATTTTATTTTATCCTACTTTATTCTCTTTCCCTTTCTTTCTTTCTTTCTTTCTTTCTTTCTTTCTTTCTTTCTTTCTTTCCCTTCCTCCCTCCCTCCCTCCCTCCCTTCCTTCCTTCCTTTCTTTCTTTCTTTTTTCTCCCTTTTATTCTGAGCAGTATGGATTAAAGGCTCTTGGTGCTCCAGCCAGGAGTCAGGACTGTGTCTCTGAGGTGAGAGAACCAACTTCAGGACACTGGTCCACAAGAGATCTCCCAGCTCCACATAATATCAAATGGCGAAAATCTCCCAGAGATCTCCATCTCAACACCAAGACCCAGCTTCACTCAATGACCAGCAAGGTACAGTGCTGGACACCCTATGCCAAACAACTAGCAAGAAAGGAACACAGCCACATCCATTAGCAGAGAGGCTGCCCAAAATCATAATAAGGCTACAGACAACCCAAAACACACCACCAGACGTGGACCTGCCCACCTTGGAAATAGAATAGACAAAATGCAAGAAACATTTAACAAGGACATAGAAGAACTAAAGAGGAAGCAAGCAATGATGAACAACCCAATAAATGAAATTAAAAATACTCTAGATGGGATCAATAGCAGAATAACTGAGGCAGAAGAACGGATAAGTGACCTGGAAGATAAAATAGTAGAAATAACTACTGCAGAGCAGAATAAAGAAAGAAGAATGAAAAGAACTGAAGACAGTCTCAGAGACCTCCAGGACAACATTAACCACACCAACATTCAAATTACAGGGGTCCCAGAAGAAGAAGAGAAAAAGAAAGGGACTGAGAAAATATTTGAAGAGATTATAGTTGAAAACTTCCCTAATATGGGAAAGGAAATAGTTGATCAAGTCCAGGAAGCACAGAGAGTCCCATACAGGATAAATCCAAGGAGAAACATGCCAAGACACATATTAATCAAACTATCAACAATTAAATACAAAGAAAACATATCGAAAGCAGCAAGGGAGAAACAACAAATGACACACAAGGGAATCCCCATAAGGTTAACAGCTGACCTTTCAGCAGAATCATTGCAAGCCAGAAGGGAGTGGCAGGACATATTTAAAGTGATGAAGGAGAAAAACCTACAACCAAGATTACTCTACCCAGCAAGGCTCTCATTCAGATTTGATGGAGAAATTAAAACCTTTACAGACAAGCAAAAGCTGAGAGAGTTCAGCACCACCAAACCAGCTTTACAACAAATACTAAAGGAACTTTTCTAGGCAAGAAACACAAGAAAAGGAAAAGACCTACAATAACAAACACGAAACAAGTAAATGGTAATAGGAACATACATATCGATAATTACCTTAAATGTAAATGGACCAAAAGACACAGACTGGCTGAATGGATGCAAAAGCAAGACACCATATATATGCTGTCTACAAGAGACCCACCTCAGACCTAGGGACACATACAGACTGAAAGTGAGGGGATGGAAAAAGATATTCCATGCAAATGGAAATCAAAAGAAAGCTGGAGTAGCAATTCTCATATCAGACAAAATAGACTTTAAAATAAAAACTATTACAAGAGACAAAGAAGGACACTACATAATGATCAAAGGATCAATACAAGAGAAAGATATAACAATTGTACCTATTTATGCACCCAACATAGGAGCACCTCAATACATAAGGAAAATACTAACAGCCATAAAAGGGAAAATCGACAGCAACAAGATAATAGTAGGGGACTTTAACCGTCCACTTTCACCAATGGACAGATCATCCAAAATGAAAATAAATAAAGAAACACAAG
>NC_041215.1:2644386-2646729 GCF_002837175.3 Physeter macrocephalus
CTCCCTGACTTCAGACTATACTACAAAGCTACAGTAATCAAGACAGTATGGTACTGGCACCAAAACAGAAATATAGATCAATGGAACAGGATAGAAAGCCCAGAGATAAACCCATACACATATGGTCACCTTATCTTTGATAAAGGAAGCAAGAATATAAAGTGGAGAAAAGACAGCCTCTTCAATAAGTGGTGCTGGGAAAACTGGACAGGTACATGTAAAAGTATGAAATGAGAACACTCCCTAACACCATACACAAAAATAAACTCAAAATGAGTTAAAGACCTACGTGTAAGGCCAGACACTATCAAACTCGTAGACGAAAACATAGGCAGAACACCCTGACACAGCAAGATTCTTTTTGACCCACCTTCTAGAGAAATGGAAATAAAAACAAAAATAAACAAATGGTACCTAATGAAAGTTAAAAGCTTTTGCACAGCAAAGGATACCATAAACAAGACCAAAAGACAACCCTCAGAAAGGGAGAAAATAGTTGCAAATGAAGCAACTGACAAAGGATTAATCTCCAAAATTTATAAGCAACTCATGCGGCTCAATAAAAAAACAAACAACCCAATCCAAAAATGGGCAGAAGACCTAAATAGACATTTCTCCAAAGAAGATATACAGATTGCCAACAAACACATGAAAGAATGCTCAACATCACTAATCATTAGAGAAATGCAAATGAAAACTACAATGAGATATCGTCTCACACCGGTCAGAATGGCCAGCATCAAAAAATCTAGAAACAGTAAATGCTGGAGAGGGTGTGTAGAAAAGGGAACACTCTTGCACTGTTGGTGGGAATGTAAATTGATACAGCCACTATGGAGAACAGTATGGTGGTTCCTTAAAAAAGTACAAATAGAACTAAGTCTGTGCACCTGCACCCAACCACATGTTTGCCATGTACCACAATGTTCATTTCAGCTCTATTTACAATAGCCGGGACATGGAAGCAACCTAAGTGTCCATCAACAGATGAATGGATAAAGAAGATGTGGCACATATATACAATGGAATATTAGTGAGCCATAAAAAGAAACAAAACTGAGTTGTTTGTAGTGAGATGGATGGACCTGGAGTCTGTCATACAGAGTGAAGTAAGTCAGAAGGAGAAAAACAAATATTGTATGCTAACACATATATGGAATCTAAGGAAAAATGTGTCATGAAGAGCCTAAGGGTAGGACGGGAATAAAACACAGAGTTACTAGAGCATGGACTTGAGGATATGGTGAGGGGGAAGGGTAAGCTGTGATGAAGTGAGAGAGTGGTATGGACATATATACACTACCAAACGTAGGGTGGATAGCTAGTGGGAAGCAGCCGCATGGCACAGGGAGATCAACTAGGTGGTTTGTGACCACCTAGAGGGTTGGGATAGGGAGGGTGGGAGGGAGGGAGACGCAAGACGGAAGAGATATGGGAACTTATGTATATGTATAACTGATTCACTTTGTTGTAAAGCAGAAACTAACACACCATTGTAAAGCAATTATACTCCAATCAAGATGTTAAAAAAAAGAGTAGAAGATTGATTAAATAAGTTATGATACAGCATTTGATAAAATATTGATCAGACAATGGAATTTGTTTAGACTGAAAGTTAGTAGAAGTTTTTGTAGACCCCTGTACTCCTTCTTTCTAGGCATAACCACTGTATCATTCCATAGTATTTTCTTTTCTGAAAAATTTTATTGACATGATATGATGCTTTTGATAAAATGTTACACTTTTTGTAGGGGAACAAATTATAAATACATAAATATTTTTAAAATTCATCCAAAAAGAGTAGAAGAAATTATATTAAAATGTTAATTAATAATGCTTGTCTCTGGGTCTGTATACTTTCTTTTTTTTAAAATAAATTTATTTATTTATTTATGGCTGCATTGGGTTTTTGTTGCTGCATGCAGGCTTTCTCTAGTTGAGATGAGCGGGGGCTACTTTTCATTGTGGTGCGCAGGCTTCTCATTGCGGTGGCTTCTCGTTGCGGAGCATGGGCTCTAGGCACGCAGGCTTCAGTAGTTGTGGCACGCGGGCTCAGTAGTTGTGGCTCGCACGCTCTAGAGCTCAGACTCAGTAGCTGTGGTGCACGGGCTTCGTTGCTCCATGGCATGTGGAATCTTCCCAGACCAGGGCTCGCACCCCTGTCCCCTGCATTGGCAGGCGGATTTTCAACCACTGCATCACCAGGAAGCCCCTGTATACTTTCAGTTACCCTCCACAGCCCCTCAAGTATTTTTTTTTTTTTTTGTGGTTCGTGGGCCTCTCACTGTTGTGGCGTCTCCCGTTGCGGAGCACAGGCTCCGGACGCGCAGGCTCAGCGGCCAT
>NC_041215.1:2646767-2674764 GCF_002837175.3 Physeter macrocephalus
CGCGCAGGCTCGGCGGCCATGGCTCACGGGCCCAGCCGCTCCGCGGCATGTGGGATCTTCCCGGACCGGGGCACGAACCCGTGTCCCCTGCAACGGCAGGCGGACTCTCAACCACTGCGCCACCAGGGAAGCCCTCAAGTAAATTTTAAAAGCTTAAGGATAAAGATAATCTTTCTATGTCAAAAGGGCTGGAAATCTAAAAGTCTGAAAGGGTGCTTGAAGGACCCTCTTCTTTCTTATTCTTACTAAATTAAAATGGTAGTTGAAGTTATTTCCTCCTAAAAAGCAAGGCAATGAGTGAAAAGATAAGGGCACTACTAGTAGTCATGTTGACAGTGAAAAAAAGAGGAGTGGAAAAATCATTTATGGAAATGTGAATTCATAGGGTGGTTTTAGTAATACCTGAACTTGACTTCAGAAAAAGCAAAAGTGATCTTCATGAGATTGGTTAGTTTGGTCATTTGAAATAAGGAATTTATTTCATTCATGCTCTGCTAAACAGCTTTCAACCACTATACTAAGTGAATGTGAAGAAAAGTTTCTTTTCTGGAGGATTTTGGTGTCATAATCATATTGGGTTGGCCAAAAAGTGCGTTCAGTTAGTGACTATTTTGTTCAATAAAGTTCTTCTTGAAAATGAATAATGTCTTTTATTTTTACTTAAAACTGAATAAACTTTTTGGCTAACCCAATAACATGCCAAAGGTTTTCACAAATAGAAAGTGGTGAAGCCAGAATTCAGACCTAGGTTGGTCAACCCCCAAATTACTTGCTCTATATGTAGATGCATCATGTTTAAGATTCTAATTCCAACCTAGGACATACTGTCTGATTGTGGAACTAAAAATATGTATCTAGGCTTCCCTGGTTGGGCAGTGGTTAAGGCTCTGTGCTTCCACTGCAGGAGTATGGGTTTGATCCCTGGTCAGGGAAGTTCCTTCCGCATGCCACGAAGTGCGGCCAAAAAGAAAAAAAGAGAAAAAATAAAAGATGTATCTCAAGTTACATTGTCATTATTACTACTCTTCTGATTGGAAATGGATACTTTATCTTTTGCTAGCTTTACTAAAGAGAATAAGATTTCTCTGTGTTTATATTTATTTTGCAGTGGCTTCTAAAAAATGGAAAAGTTAGTTGCTAGGCAAAAGAAAAAAAAACAATTTCATTTAAGTCCAAAAATCCTCAATATGATGTTTCTGGAAAGGTAGTTCCTCAAATTGTGGTGTATATAAGAGTCCTGTTGCGTGAGTTTGTTAAATGCAGATTCCTCTACCTCTCAAAGATTCTGATACAGTAGATTTGGGGCAGGATCCAGAAATCTCTATTTTAATAAGTACTGCTACTAATTTTTTGTTGTTGTTGCGTTACGCGGGCCTCTCACTGTTGTGGCCTCTCCCGTTGCGGAGCACAGACTCCGGACGCGCAGGCTTGGCGGCCATGGCTCACGGGCCCAGCCGCTCCGTGGCATGTGGGATCTTCCGGGACCGGGGCACGAATCCGCGTCCCCTGCATCAGCAGGCGGACTCTCAACCACTGCGCCACCAGGGAAGCCCCAGTATAGGTCTTTGATAGCAATATTAATTTAGTTTTAAGCCCTTCTCGTTCAACAGTTTAATAGTCTTCTTGAGGTCCTTGAGGTATTTTAACTACTACTAATTAAAAATGGACCTACCGACTGGTCTGTTTTATTGTGCTTTTACTTGTGTCTGGGATGTCTATCCAGATGCTTTTGCTGATGGGAAATTAAATCATCTATTACAGTTTTCAATGAAAAAAAAATGTCAGTCGGGCACAGGTCTTGGAGCTGTGGTTTTTAATTTGTATAAAATATTTTTTTATTTTGGATTGGAAATTCCAAGTGTTTAAAAAATAGTTATCATTTGTGAGTATTTTTGTAGATACAGAAATGTTCATGAACCTAGGTAGAATATAACATATTAGAATACTTTCAGGTTTTTATTTAATATTTATATACTGTAATCGCATTGTAAAGTTTAGAACTGGAAAGGCTCTTGATAAATCATCTGCTACCTTGAGGCAGTTAAATTTTTTTTAACCCTATTTTAATAGTGAGGCCCTGTGAGAGTAAATGACTTGCCCAAGGTCTCATAGCTAGCAAGTGTTAGAGAGAAAACTAGCATCTAGGCTTTTATTTTTCTAATGTAATGATTTTATCTAATTATTTTCTTGGATCATTACATTAATACATTTTCACAATTTCAGCTTGTCAGTGTTCACCATCATTAAGTTTTTAAAGATATTTCTATAATTGTAAATAAAATGCTAGTATTTATTGTAGGTTTAACTTTTTACCATTTGATAATATTTTTCAATAAAATTAAGTAATTATAAAAATAGCCTGTTTTGTCAGTTGGATAAGCTGGCTTTATTTTATACTGCTGATAAAGGCACATTATGTTCAAGCATTGCAATTATCACTGAAATGCAAATCCATTAACTGAAACATTAGGCTGAGTATATAATTACTGTCCAGAGCCAATATCTTTGAAGCTGCATCTACACAATGCTATTAAGCTATAAGCAATATTTGTAAACTAATATTTAAATGATTCAGAATTGATACCATCTTTTTCAAACATAAAAATGAAAACTGTATATTCAGTTTGGTTTCTCATGTGCTTAGAGAAATATGATGGGAATTCTTAAAGGTGATTGAAATATGTGACTTGAGGTAGATGAATTTTAATACAGTTGCTATAACCTAATACATATTAATGTTACATCATCTTTTTCCCAAGTTTTTTTATTGTGGTGAAATATATGTAACATAAAATTTACTATCTTAACCATTTTAAGTGTACAGTGGTATTAGATACATTCATATTGTTGTGCAAACATCACCACAGTCTGTCTCCAGAACTTTTTTCAGCTTGCAGAACTGAAATTCTGTACCCATTAAAGAGTAACTCTTCATTCTCCCCTACCCCTAGGCCTGGCAACATCTGTTCCATTTTCTGTCCATGTGACTTTGACTATTCTAAGTACTTCATATAAGTGGAGTCATACATTTGTTTTTCTGTGACTGGCTTATTTCACTTAATGTCCTCAAGGTTCATCGATGTTGTAGCATGTGTCAGAATTTCCTTCCTTTTTAACGCTGAATAATATTCCATTGTGAGTGTGAACCACATTTTGCTTATCCATTCATCTGTTGATGGACACTTGGATTGCTTCCACATTTTAGCTATTGTGAATAACGCTGCTATGACCATGGGTATACTAATGTCTCTTCTAGACCCTGCTTTCAGTTCTTTTGAGTGTATACTCAGAAGTGCAATGCCTGGATCATATGGTAATTCTATTTTTAATTTTTCAAGGAACTGCCATACTGTTTTCCACAGTGGCTCTACCATTTTAGACAAGATCGGGCACGTTCAGGGTGGTGTGGCCGTAGACTGACTCTGCCGTTTTACAGTCCCAGCATCAGTGGACAAGGCTTTCAGTTTCTCCATATCCTTGCCAACATGTGTTATTTTTTTAAATTGAAGTCGTTTATCAATATAAAATAAAATATATGTATATTCTATTCACAGTAAAACTGAAGTGGCTATGTAATCAAGCTTTTTAACTCAGAAGGTCTTTTTGGGGCTTATCATTGCAAAATTGCTTTTAAATCTGAATATTTATGTTTACTATTGAAATCTATCTGAACTTGTATTTCCAACAATAAGTACCACTTTTCTTTACTGTTACAACATTTAGAAGGGTGTTTTGACAACTGTTGCATATAGATGCTTCACAATATCCTACAATGTACCTTTACAATTTGTGTAATTTGTATGTTGCAGTATGACATTACTTAATTTATTTGGCCCTACTAAATTCTCATGTCAGCATCTTGGCTTAGACATACATATCTAAACCATACGACAAGGAGGACACAGTCAAGAGACTTGCTGTCTAGTTTTGTCTCTACCATTAATGCCACATTTTGTGGTGAAAAATATTGTAGTTTTAAAATCTGGTTAACTAGGTTTTAGTGCCTGTCTTTATCATTTAGTAGGTCTGTGGCCTTAGGCAATTTACCTAACTTCTTTAGATACCAGTTTTCCTAAATAAAACACTATAAAGCACTCTGCAGGGTTGTTTTGAGGATTAGAGATAATAAGTATAGAGAGTCACACAGAATTGGTGTTCCCTAAATCATACCTATTAACATTGGTTTAGTTGGGTAAGTTATAGTCTAAATCTCAAATTTAGCCCATGTGAAATGAAACAATTGAACTGGACTAAGAAATGAGTCCAAAGATCCTTGAAATAATATGCAAATATTTTCATTTTGTATACTTCTGTGAAAAGATTTGAAGTGTTCATCAGATTATTAAAGCAGTTTATGAATCTCCCAAAAGGATAAATATTAAAGTAGGTGATCTCCAAATTATCTTCTAGTGATAAAATTTTGATTATATGCTACACAGTCCACCTCAGTGTGGCCAGAGTTAGGGAATTCTTTCTAAAAAATTTTTTTTACTCAAGACCTTTGTTGTCAGAGGTAATCATTGTAGTTTACCTTAGATTAGCAAATTATACCCAAAGTAAGTACAGAAAAGGAAATCATTAAAATATGAGTAGAAATCAATGAAATATAAAACACGCAATCAATGGGGAGCACCAATGACATGACAAGATGGTTATTTGAAAAGACTAATAAAATATATTAAATTCTGCAAGACAGATTAAGGAGCAAAAAAAGAGAAACCCCCCCCCCACACACAAAGTACCAATATCAGGAATGAAAACGGGCATCATTATAGATCCTACACACATTTAAAGGATAATTATGGAACCTTACAAGTAAGTTTACGCCAATAAATTTGACAGCTGAGAGACAATGACAAATTCTTTTACAAACAGAACTTACCAAAACTAACAAAAGAAGAAATGTGAAATCTAAATAGCTTAATATTTAATAAAGTGAATTAAATTTATAATTAAAAATCTATTCACAGAGGAAATTCCAGGCACAGATGGTGACCTCCATGAAACACTGGGGAAGGAAATAAAACCACTCTAACACAAACTTTCAGGAAAGAGAGGAGGAGAATAAATTCCCCATTTCTTTTATCAGTTTCATATAGCCTTAATATCAAAATCCAACAAGGAAATTTCAGAAAAAGAAGATTGCAGACCAACTTACCTCATGAATATGGACACAAAAGCCCCCAGTAATTTCTAACTTTATACTAGTTACTGTACCTAAAAAGAGTTTAATTAATTTAAGGTTAATTCAATTAATAGTAGATAATATATTTCGTATGTTTGTTTATTTAATTTGCCATTACATAGGAATGTGAATAACTATTGATGTTATTACCCAGTTGGTAATCAGAAATGACCAGGGTGGGGGCTTCCCTTGTGGCGCAGTGGTTGAGAGTCCGCCTGCCGATGCAGGGGACACGGGTTCGTGCCCCGGTCCGGGAAGATCCCACATGCCACAGAGCAGCTAGGCCCGTGAGCCATGGCCACTGAGCCTGCGCGTCCTAAGCCTGTGCTCTGCAACGGGAGAGGCCACAACAGTGAGAGGCCTGCGTGCCGCAAAAAAAAAAAAAAAAAAAGAAAAGAAATGACCAGGGTGTTATATGATAGTTACTTAGTATAGTTTATGGCCTCTGTTGTCTCCCTTAGTACTGTTCTAATAGGCAACTACTTCTGTTTCTTTTTATATTATTCATCAAAAAGGAATTGAATAGATAGCTAGTGGGAAGCAGTCGCATAGCACAAGGAGATCAGCTTGGTGCTTTGTGACCAGCTGGCAGGGTGGGATGGGGGTGGGGAGGGAGATGCAAGAGGGAGGAGATATGGGGATATATGTATATGTATAACTGATTCACTCATTAAAAAGCAGAAACTAACACCCCATTGTAAAGCAATTATACTCTGATAAAAACGTTAAAAAAATTTTTTTTAATTTTAAAAATAGGAATTGAATTTTTTTTTGTGTGTGTGGTATGCGGGCCTCGCTCTGTTGTGGCCTCTCCCGTTGCGGAGCGCAGGCTCCGGACGCGCAGGCTCAGCGGCCATGGCTCACGGGCCCAGCCACTCCGCGGCATGTGGGATCCTCCCAGACCGGGGCGCGAACCCGGTTCCCCTGCATCAGCAGGCGGACGCGCAACCACTGCGCCACCAGGGAAGCCCCCGGAATTGAATTTTTAAAAAGTTTTTCATGATAATTATGGGAAATTATTTTTTAATTACACATTTAAAAAAATTTCAAATCTACAGAAAAGTTTAAAGAATATTATAACGAATGCCTTTATACCATACATTTTGCCACATTTGTTTTATCTCTCATTCTATGTCTGTATGACACATTTACATGTACACATTACATATAAACTTTTTTCTGAACCATTTGAATATGTTACACACATCAGGACAGTGAACCCTTAAGAATACTTTTCATGTATCTCCTGAGAAGAGGGATGTTCTCGTATATGAAACTACCGTTATCACACTCAAATATAATAATGATATAAGAACATTTAATATATGGTCCATATTTAAGTTTTTCCACTTGTCTCAATAATTTCCTGTATAGCTTTTTTCTCATGCTAGAACAATGATCATGCGTTGAATTTACTTTTTTCTCTTTAATTTAAAATCTTTTTGCCACCTTTCTTTTTTCATGATATTGACAATTTTGAGAACTTCAAGCCAGCTGTTTTGTAAAAAGTCCTGCAGTTTGTATTTTTCTGGTTATTGCCTTAGTGTTAGATTTGTTTAAACAATATTGCCAAGAATACTACATAGCTGAAGAAATAAAATTCTTAGTAGAATATTTGCAAAAAGAGCACTTTAGACCAACAGTGAACTATGGAACAAATAGATAAAATGACAGAAACGGCAAAGTTTACAAGATTATACTGAAGATACCAATTCTGCATTACAGTGTGCTTGCCCGCCTTCACTTACCTTATGAATGTTCCAGTTACTCCACATCTTTGCCAACATTGTCAATCTGGTATTGTCAGCCTTTAAAATTTTAACCATTATAGTGTATGGTGGGATTTTACTATAGTATTAATTTGTACTTTCCTAATGACTAATGATATGGAGCATCTTTTCATGGACTTGTTGGCCTTTCATATATCTCACTTTGTGAAGTGTCTCTTCACCTCTTTTGCCTATTTCTTATTGAGATATTTATTTCTTATTATAGAGTGTTGTTTATAAATTCTGTATTCCAGTCCTTTGTCAGACATATTTATTGCATTTTCTCCCCCTCTGTGATTTGTGTTTGTGATTTACTGTTTGCTTTCTTAATGATGTTCTTTGAAGAATAAATATTTTTAATTTTGATGAAGTCCAGTTTATCTTTTTTTTTTCTTTTTTGTTTCTTACTTTTTGTATCCTAAGAAATCTTTACCTTTGCAAGGTCACAACTCTTCTCTCCTATGTTTTCTTCTAGAAGTATTATACTTTTAGTTTGTACATTTGTATCTATGATCCATTTCAAGTTAATTTTTGTCTGTGGTGTGAGATAGAGTAGAGGTTCATTTTTTTTCCCATATGGATATCAGGTTGTTTCAGCACCAGTTTCTGAAAAGACTGTCCTTTCTCCCATTGAATTATCTTGAGCCCTTAGTAGAAAATTAATTGGTTATATATCTTTACATCTATTTCTGAAGTCTCTATTCTGTCCTATGGTGATCTATAAGACTATTCTATGCCAGTATTATAGTGTTTTGATTACTGTAGCTTTTATTGTCTTAAAATCACATAGTGTAAGTCCTCTAAATTTGATATTGTTTTAAAAAATTGCCTTGGTATTCTGGTTTTTGTCTCTCTTTACAAATTTCACAATCGGCTTATCCATCACTATAAAAAAATAACACTCTTTTTTGGAATTGCATTAAATGTACAGATCTATTCAAGGAGAACTGACATTTTAATAGTATTGAGATTTTCTATATTCTTCCTGATTTTTCTGGCTCCTTGGTTTTATTGGTTATTGAGAGAGAACTGTTGAAATCACTGACATATATTTATTTCCCCTTGCAGTTCTAGCTGTTCTGGCTTCATGTATTTTGAAATTCTGTTATTAGGTCCATAAACTTTTAGGATTGTTATGTCCTCTTTTTTTTTTTTTTGACTCTTCTATTTATTTTTGTTGTTGTTGTTGAAGTATAGTTGATTTACAATGTTTAAAAAGAATATGTATAGGGGCTTCCCTGGTGGCCCAGTGGTTGAGAGTCCGCCTGCCAATGCAGGGGACACGGGTTTGTGTCCCGGTCCGGGAGGATCCCACATGTTGCGGAGTGGCCGGGCCCATGAGCCATGGCCGCTGAGCCTGTGTGCCCGGAGCCTGTGGTCCACAACGGGAGAGGCCCGTGTACCGCAAAAAAAAAAAAAAAAAAAAAAGAATGTATATATATATATGTATATGTATAACTTAATCACTTTTCTATACTACAGAAACAGAAATTAACACAACATTGTTATGTCCTCTTGACGAATCGACTCCTTTATCTTTATAAAATAATCCTCCTTATTCATGGCAATATTCTTTGCTTTGAAATCTACTTAGTTTGATATTGATATGGCTACTTTCACTTTCTTTTGATTACTGATACCATTCTTTTACTTTTAACCTTACTATGTCTTTATTTTATATATAAATAAGTTTGTAGGCAGCATATGGTTCAATTTTTTTTTTAATCCTAAATGATAATCTCTACCACTTAGTTGAGCTGTTTAGACCATTTACATTTAATGTAATTATTGATATGGTTGGATTTAATGCATTATCTTGCTTTTTTTCCTGTTTGCTTCAACTGATTTTGTTCCCCTTTTCTTTTTTCTTTGTTTTACTTTTTTGGCCTTCTTTTGGATTACTTTTTATTATTCCAGGTTATCTCCTGTTTTGATTTATTAGCTATAACTTCTGGTTAGTAGTCATTCCTCAGGGTTTTATAGAACAAATAGAATACATATTTAGTTCATCATAGTTCCCTTTCAAGTTATATCACACAACAGTGTACTTCCATTTTCCTCCTTTTGGCCTTATGCTATTGTTGTCATACATTTTACTTCTCCTTATATTATAAGCCCCACAATACCTTGATATTATTTTTGCTTTGAGCAGTCAATTATCTTTTCAAGAGATTTAAATAATAAGAAAATAAGTCTTTTGTATTTATCCATGTAGTTACCATTTCCAATGCTTTTGATTCCTTTGTGTAAATCCACATTTCCATGTGACGTCATTTTCTTTCTGTCTGAAAGATTTCTCATAAAATTTTATGTAGCACAGAAATCCTGATTAAAGATTCTTTCAGCTTTTGTATGTCTGAAAAAGCATGTATTTTGTTTTCTGTTTTGAAAGATATTTCTACCGGAAATATCATTCTAGGTTGACAGTTTTTTTCTTTTTAATACATTGAAGAAGTTGTGCCACTGCCATCTCACTTGTCATGTTTATAATGAAGAGTCTGCTGTAATTCTTTTCTCTTCCTGTGTATGCAATTTGTCCTTTTTCTTGCCTTCTTTTAAGATTTTATCTTTATCACTGGTTTTAAGCAATTTGATTATCATGTGCCTTGCTGTTGCTTTCTTCATGTTTCTTGTGTTTGGGATTTGTTGAGCTTCTTAAATCTGTGAAATTTTAGTTTCTTAGAATTGGGAAAACTTTAGGCTTTTATTTCTTCAGGTATATTTTTCTGTCCCTCCCTTTTCTCTCTCTTTTTGAACATATTATATATGTTATCATAACTCTTTTTTGTCTTTGTCTACTGATTCTACATTTATAGAATTTTTTTCTTTGCATTCCTAATAATTTTTTTTATTGGATGGCAGACATTTTTGTATTTCTATAAATACTGTTGAGTTTGGCCTGGGAAGCAATTAAAGTACTTGGAAACAGTGTGATTCTTTCAGATCTTGCTTTTAAGCTTTGTTATGCAGAGCCAGAAAAGCATGTTGTCTAGGACTAATTTTGCCTCAATGCTAAAACAAAATCTTTCTGAGTATTCTACTCAATGTACCATGAATTATAAGGTTTTCAACTGTGGCTGTTGGGTATAGGACCTATTTGGGGGCCCTCTGTGAACCCCAGGTACTATTCTCTCTAGTCCTTTTAGTGTTGTGTTTTTTTTTCTTTGACATCGGATAGTTTCCTCAAATGCATGTATGGATTGATAAGTACTCAGTTGAAGATTCAGTCCTCTACACATCTCTGAAGTTCTTTCTCTTTATAGCTCTCTCTTTTCCAGTACTCTTTCCTGCAAACTCAAAACTCTAGCTGCTCTGGCCTTCTGGACTATCATTTCCTCCCTCAACCTGGGGAGTCTTCTGGGCTGCACCAAGATTCCACCTCCCTGGGCCAATCCCAGGGATCCCTGTTTTTTGCTTTCTGACTCTAATGTCTTGAAAATTATTGTTCCATATATTTCAATTGTCTGGATTTTTAGTTATTTCAGGCAGGGGTGTAAATATAATTCCCATTACTCCATGTTGGCAGAAGTCCTGGATTTTATTTTTTCTGTATTTTTTTTTCTTTTAATCTACCTGTTTCTTTATATTTAAAGTGGTTTTCTCACAGGCAGTATCCTATCTCACAGTCACTGCATTATAATTAATATGTTTAGACTAGATATCAGTAAACCTTTTCTGTAAAGGGCCAGATAGTAAATATTTTAGGCCTTACAGGCAGTTTGTGTCACAACTGCTCCACTATGTTATTTAGTACAGAGCAGCCATAGACAATATGTAAATGATTTGACATGGTTGTGTTCCAATAAAGCTATACTTACGGATATTGAAATTTGAATTTCAGAAATTGTCATGTGTCATGAAATACTATTATTAAATTTTTTTTTCAACCATTTGTAAGTGTAAATGCCATTTCTAGCTCATAGGCCATAAAAAAATAGGTGGCAAGCTGGATTTGGCCTGTGATCTGTAGATCACTGACCCTGGTTTAGACTATTTCTCTTTAATATAATTATCGATATTGCTGTCATCTTGCTGTTTGTTTTCTGTTTGTTCCATCTGTTTTTTTGTCCCTTTTTTCCCCCATTCCTGCCAGTTTTGGATTAATTGAGTATTTTTAAATTATTCCACTTAGTCTTTACTATTGGTGTGTTAGCTATACCTCTGTTTTATTTAACAGTTTTTCTGTGGTTTATAAAATGCATTTCTAATTTACTTACCCTGAAATGATATTATAGCACTTCATATATAATATAAGAACTTTATAACAATATACTTACATTTAAACCCTTCTGTTCTTTAACTTCTACATTTATAAACCTCTCAATACATTGTTATTATTTTTTAGTTGTTGTCTTTCAGAGAAATTGAAGAATGAAGGGGAAAGTTTCTATATATACCTACATATGTGCTACTTGACACTTTTTTTCTGTAGTTCTAGATTTCTTTATGGTATCTTTATTTTCCATGTGAAAAACTTTTTTTTTTAACATTTCTTGTAGTTCAGGTCTGATGGAAACGAATTCTCTCAGCTTCTTTTCTTTTGCCTGAAAAATTCTTTGCCTTTACCTTTAAAAGATATTTTTACTGGGTATAGAATTCTGGTTTGACATTTTCTTTCCTTCTGCTATTTAAAAATGTGTTTCATTGCCTTCTGGCTGTTGTGGTCTCTGACATGAAGTCTTTGAACATTCTGAAACTTCTTCTGGAACTCTGCCCTGAAGGTTCAAGTTACTTCAGATTCTGAACTCTTGTATTTGCCCCCTCAACTCAGTGAGACTGTTGTGCTATATTTAGAATCCCCCCTCCTTCTCTACAGTCCAGAATGCTTGTTTGTTTCCTTCTTATAGGAATCCAAGTCCTGTACTGCCTGTTTTCCATTTTCTCAAAACTGTTGCTTTTTATATTTAATCTAGTTCTCTTGCTGCTTAAGGTAGAAGGGTGAGCCGGGTGCCTGTTACTGCATCATGGCTAGAAGAGCAAGTTCATTCTTTCGGGAGGGAAAAAAAAAAAAATTCATTGAACTAGGAATAACATCTCTGCTTTAGATACTAGAGATTTAAAAATGTGAACTGTACAGGCTTGATCGCTAGTCTCATGAAACTTACATTTCAGAGGAAGCAGAGAGAAATATTTAATAACTAAGCAAATCCAAAAGGTAATTTAAGATACTAGATAAGTGCTGTGAAGACAGTAATGCAGGATGGTATGATAGAAAGATGGGAAGAAGAGTCTACTTTAGATTGGAAGAACATGAAAGGCCTTGCTGAAGTAGTTAATGTTTGACGTGAGGCTTGATTGATATAAGAATTGTCAAACTAAGGTCTGAGGGCCAGTGCCTGTTTTGTAAATAAAGTTTTATTGGAAAACAGCCACATGTATTCCTTTACGTATTGTCTTTGGTTGCTTTTGGGTAACAATGGCAAAGGTACTAGTTGGCCCATAAGCCTAAAATATTTATTATCTGATCTTTTAAGAAAAAGTTTGGCCACACCTGACATAAAAGAACTACCCATTTGTTGCTTGAGCTGAGATCACCAATGACAGTAGTATTTATAAAGCTGGTATATGCTTTTTTACCCTTATCTTAATGAACTTTAAATGAATGAGCATTCAACATAAGTGACCACTTTCTCCTTCTTGAAACAATTTTTCCTTTTCCTTAGCTTCTCTGACACCATGCTTTCTTGTTTTAATCTCTCTCATAATTCCTTCTCAGCTTCTTTGTATACTAACTTTCCTAAATCTGACCTTTAAACATTGTTTCTTAGGGCTGGGCTTAGATCTTCATATCTGTCTTCTCCATTTTCTCCCTAGTCTCATCTCCTGTGTCTTTAATTACCATTTATTTACTGCAGAGCCCAAATACATATCTCTAGCTGGGCCCGTCGTCTGAACTTTAGACTTACACATCCAGCTGTCTACTTGACATCTGTTTATCATCTTAAATTCAGGAGCCTCTAAACAGAATTCATGACATACCCTGAAAAAGATGCTTTACTTTTAGATTTCTTTATTCAGTAAATGGCATGTAATGCTCACGTCTATAACCTAGAACTCGCTGTAGCCGTTAAAACCTTTCAGTTCTCTGTCCTAAGTATTTGATTTTATGTAATTTTATATGTATTAGCATGTTACTAGTCGAGGCCACCTCTCCATGACCTCTGTGGCGATTTTCTAATGGTCTTCCCATATCTATTCTTGCAACCCCCAAAATTGTTCATCATATACGATAGCCAAAGTGATTGTTTTACAATGAAAATTAGTGTTTCCCTTTGTTATTAGAATAAAGACCAAATCTTTTCCATGGCTTATAGCATCTGCTGAAGAAGCTCTCTGTCTCCCTCTCCAGTCCTATCCTATACCAGTTTCCTTTTATTTATTTATTTTTCTTTTCTCTAGGTACTCTGGCATTTTTTCAGTTCCAAAATTCTCCAAATACTTTACCAGGGCCTTTGCATGTATTGTTTCTTCTCCCTGGAATGATCTTTCTCTGTTCTTTGCCTTGCTAATTCCTACAACTGTTTTCTCTGGACTGCCTTCCCTCATCCTTCCTTCCTATCTTAGGGCCTCCAGTTATATGAAGTCATATTGCTTAGTCTTTAGTCTTCAAAGCACTTATCACACTGTGATTGTTCACAACTATAATTAATGTAATTATGTGTCTGTCTTGTTCACCATTGTGTTCTCAGCACCAAGCATATTTTCTGACGGTCAGTAAATATTTGTGAAATGAAATAATAAATGAGTATATTATATGTTTCAATTATCACAAAACCCCTGAAATTTATAATTTCTCTTTGAGAGGCTATTAAATTCCTTAGGAAAAATTTAGTAAAGAATAATGATAATAGATGCCATTTATTGAGCAACTTTCATGTGCTTCCTATTCACTATGCTACCCTACGATGTAGAGATAGACTTATCCTAATTTTTATGTGGGGAAACTGAGGCTCACAAGGGTTATTTCACTTGCCAAGAGTCATACAGTTAGTACATGGGAGAGCCATGATTCAGACCCAATTGATCTTTCTGTAGAGGCTCTTGTGTTACAGCCTCCTAAGCAGATTATTACTGGGAAAACTGCAATTTGTAACTTTACCACAGGCTTCCAACTAATTTTTCCTTTTTACTCCAAAGGGATTAAAGTTAGTATCTATACATACTAGCTCATATAGTCATTATTTGTTCATATTTACATAATGATTGTGAAAATACATGTACTTCTTGGATTAACAAACATCTGTAAAATACTGAATGCTGAAATTTAGTAATTTGGTTTGAATCTTTGAAGGCATGCTCTAGAATAGTTATGCAAAAATTACACCACGGCTACAAATGAACTTACTCCATTTGACATTCAATTTTTTTCTTAGTTGTCATAGTTTTGATCCTAAGTTGAGAAATTACTCACATATTTGAATTAAATTATAGAATGTTTCACATTTTCTCTACCTTAGAACATGTAGTAAAATTTGGATGGATCTTTAAGAGTCTGTTTCTTAAAGAGTTTATCATATAGGGCAAGGCACTGCTTTGAGACACTGCAGCTTAGCTTCATTCTGTTATTACTGCATGATTTAGGAGTCTTAAAGATTCTGCTATTTCTTTGATAAATCAGTATCATGAAGAATTCATTTTTGTCTTTTCTTTCAGCGTTGGTAAACTCATTTCTGCCATGAAGCATCTTATCTCCTTGTAATGCTCTTAAAGGGAATTACCCTTGATATTTTGGTAGATCTAAACACTTTCCCCCTTCTCCTATTTGTGAGCTTTGTAGAGAGTATTATAGCTCTTTTCTGGAATTTTCTATGTTTTAAAAATCCCCTTTATAAAAAACTCATCTACTTGTACATACAATATAAATCTGTAACAGAAAGACAAATATCACATTATATCACTTATATGTGGGGTCAAAAAAAGATACAAATGAACTTATTTACAAGACAGAAATAGACCCACAGACATAGAAAACAAACTTATGGTTACCAAAGGGAAGAGGGGGGAGAGATAAATTAAGAGGTTGGGATTAACACATACACACTACTGTATATAAAATAGATACCCAACAAGGACCTACTGTATAGCACAGGGAACTATACTCAATATTTTGTAATAACCTATAAAGGAAAAGAATCTAGAAAAGAATATATGTTCATATATATATGTATTACTGAATCACTGTGCTGTACACCTGGAAATAACATGACATTGTAAATCAACTACACTTCAATAATATTTTTAAAAAATAAAAAATAAGAAAAACAGCAAAAAACCCCCTAGAATCTGAAAAAAAAGAGTCTGTAAAGCATTTGAACTAACCCCAGTAAAATCATATTATAATTAATAATAATAATAATATTTTGGTCATCAAGCCTTGCTTCATAATAATTTCTTTCACACTTAAGTTTAAGTGCTAAACTTTGTAGCTTCATATAGTGATTTTCATTACAGAGATCAATTTTATTATTTTCCATTTGAGCTATATGGAAATATAGACTACTAGACCTAGTAATTCTTGTTTATTTTGTAGAATGGGAGGTGAGAACTAGAATTGAGGAAGTGATTTTGATTTCATATAAATTTATCAGCTATTAATTAGTTAGCCTATTAGATTTTTATAGTAGCTATTGAACTTTTGCAGCCAGTCTTATTTTGAGTATATTTTTAAGGTAGCATTTATTAGCTTCTATATCATCTCACCCTATCATCTCATTCATGTGAAATGGAGTTTTTTGCTTATTGATTTTTAAAAAATAAAAACTAAGTGATACTCATACATACAGAACATTGAAATTCTAGTCTTGCCCATGAAGAAAAACAGTTAAATTAATATTAGACATATATGGCACTGCAAATAAAGCTAAACAAATTTTTATAAATAAGAAACAAAAATTTACTGTGTTTAGTAGAGCAAAATAGACATCATGAAATCCTGGAGTTTGCTAATTATCTAAAATAAAACTTCGTGTATCTATAAAAAAGACTAACATGATATTTTTGAGTATAGATTCTTAAAAGAAGTAAATCATCAGTGTTGGAGAAAAATAGTATTTTTAGAATTCTTTTTTGAAAACATCAATAAAGATATTTTATGCCTGTGGAAAACTTGATTGGAACATGTTAGAGACGTATCAAATACTGGTCTTTGGAATGCCAGATAATTTGGACTCTGGAAAGATAAATTCTTTTAAATCACCATTAGAGTAGCTATAATATCTGAAAATAATTTAATGATTTGGATTGACACTGCATTGTTGACATCCTCCTTATCTACTCTTAAGCATTTTTAGAAACATTCTTGGACTAACTACTTTGCCCATGAAAACAAACTTTTGATCATTGATCTTCCCCAAATCAAATTCAGTGGGGCCATGAAAATAATCAGTTGTAATTAGCATCTTTATTATTATAATATCTATTCCAAAATGATTTAGACTTTTGATACCTTTGTCTCTCCCACTTTTGCAGAGACTTTCTTTGCCTTGTGTACAGAAAAGAGGTAGCTAAGTGGAGAATATGCATACCTGACTTTTTTTCCTCTCCTAAGAAAGGAGAATTCATCCACTGCCACTGTACCTTTTTTTTCTTTTCTTTTTTGTCTTGCACAGAAGACTGACATCTTCCTGTGAAGGGCTTGTGGCAAACCTATCCAAGTCGGGTTTCTTCCTCCTTGAGAACGATCTGACCCATCATCATCTGAACCAGGGATCACACTTTAAGGGTCCAGGTGAGGGCAAGTCAGTCTGTATGTTAAGCCAATTTCTTTTCTGGTCAGGTAAGTCACACTCAGGCATTATCTCACTCAGCATCAGTCAGCCTTAGTTTTTTAAAGCTTCCTAGACCCCAGAGAGATATACAGTTCATCTATCCATTAATTCTAGGACCCACCTAAACTATTAATGATTAATCACATCATTTAAAAATTCTCTTTGCTGAATAATGTAATCATTTCAGGATACTTACTCATTTTAAATTCCAGAAATCTTAAAAGGAGTATGTGTATATGGTGAGAGAGAAAGACATATTGAAACAGGTATTTCTAGTTTCAGTTTTAGTGCTGATCCTTGTTTCCATTTTTATTGAACTTGTAAGAGTTTAGAGCAACTTAAAGTCAATCTAGCAGATATAATCTTGTACCTTTGTAATTTTATAGCTTTTAACTGTGTTTGTAGATGTCTTGAATCCAGCGGCGGATTCAGAGTATTAGAGCTAACATTTACATGCATGGTCATCATGAAAGTCTTCGTTGGTTTGCCATGGATTCTTTCACTTAATGTCAGAACGATTAAGGGCAAAGACAAGAATTTCCCTGTTCTGTATCCAATTTCCATAAGCTAGTTATAAGCAGATATTTATGATTGCTCCTCAGGCAAGTGGTCTTAGCTAATTGAAGTCTGACTTTGCACCTTGATGCTATATTTTAAGCTGGGAGGTGAATTAGGTCTGTGGCTGTGAGGCTATTTTCAAGACAACTCATTTTTCAAAAGCTTTTTTAATTGGGGGGGAGAAAATCTTCCTTGTATTCTGACATTGCTAATTTATCCTTCAAAATTCACTTGTAGGGACTTCCCTGGTAGTTCAGTGGTTAAGACTTCACCTTCCAGTGCAGGGGGCGTGGGTTTGATCCCTGCTCAGGGAGCTAAGATCCCACATGCCTCATGGCCAAAAAAAAAACCCCAAAACATAAAATAGAAGCAGTATTGTAACAAATTCATAAAGACTTTAAAAATGGTCCACATCAAAAAGATATTAAAAAAAAAAAGAATACAATTAAAATAAAAATCTAAAAAACAAAATGCACTTGTACATTATATATAATTTGTTTTATAGGTGACCCTTTATATACTATAATAAATTACTTGTCAATCTTATAAAACATTAATTTGTTGCATCTTGATAATGACACTGAATGCATTTAATTGTGAGGAAAACAGAAGTAGTTCTACTCTGATATACCTTGTCTCTGCCGTTTGCCAACACAAAGATAGGAATAAATTGGGCTTTTATTTCCTTCCATTGGCTAACTCTCCAGGTGACTCATAAGTTATGAACTGAAGTTAATATACTTCAGTGAAGTTAATACACTTCAGTTTGCTACAGTAAAAAATGACTCCTACTTTGTGGGAAAAAGCAGTTGTCTTCCTCTCTGAAATTTTGTCAGCCAAGAAGCTAAATGGTTGTATTACCCTTTAATATCGGCTTTTTGAGATGCATTTTTTGGTGTTTATTCCTCAAAAATGTCAGTACTAGTTTTGAGCAAGAGAACTTTTCTTTGGCTGGGAAAGCAACTTTTTCAAGCATTTATTATTCAGAACCACCTGATATTTTACGACTGGAACCTAAATAAAGTAGTTGTTTACTTGATTCTATATCAGTACAATTAAATTAGTATGGGCTTACACACAGAATTTGTTGAATACAGATCCTCTGTTTTTTAATCCCCTTATGTTTAGTGTAACATGTGCAGAAGAACTGAAAATATTCACTGGTGTTAAAAAAAATATTTCCAAGATAATCTGTCTTGAACAGGAAAGTTATTTATTTAACTCTGCTTCAGATGCTAACAAAAAGTTATTTCCCACTAGATCGTAACTGTTAATATGATTAGGTTCCTATTTGTGCACTATATGAGTACATGAACATATCCTAACCCAATCCTATAAATCTGTAAAGTAACTTAAATATTTAGAAATCTGAATTACATTACTTAACCAGGAATGTCATACACATTAAAATGTTTATTAAATATTAGAATCTGCATTGTAATGAAGTCAGTGGCCATGTTTCAAAAACTTAAGGAGTAACACAGATTTCCCATGCTGCTCTTGGGCTGGGATAATCAACTACATTGTTGAGGAATTGTAATTTTGAAGAAATAGCAAACTATGAATGAAACTTGAGTATTTGACTGCCTTTAGAAGTATGTGTATATCTAAAGAGTATAAGTTTTAAAATAATGCCTTATATTTACCCTCTCTTACTCCTTTACTTATGTAACCAGTAGTTTTTTATGTAGATGCATATGTGAATTTTAGACTTTTCCATATTTATATCAGTGAAATTATTGCAACATCTGTTTTAATAAACGAACTGAGATTTAGAGATTTAAAAGACCAGTTTTTAGTCTTTAGAATATCATAGTGGTATCAGCTCTTAATTATCTAAACAGCGATTTAAAGAATTAAATGTATAGATTTAGATTACTCATGATAACATTTCCATTCTACACCAGTTAACATATTTCAGACACCTGGTATGTGTAATAGGGGACATGCTAGCTCATTTCCCTTACTGTAAGCAAAACAAAATTAGAAAGGCAAATGTGCTATGAAAAATAAGTAATTGATGAATTCCAGAACCACATAATGTGACTTTTAGACTCTTCCGTGCATTGATAGGATTGTTCTGCCCTTTCTAAGAAAAAGACATGCTACTGACCCCACTATAAGCTTCAAGTTATCTTTTAAGTAAAGTATGTTAAGTTTGGAATAAAGCATAGCTTAGACATAGGCATTATAGAGATTACATACTGAAATTGGGGGTTCCTTTCCTTATTCTCCCTTCCCAGTTAAGATTTGATTGCATTACTCAAATAAGTTTTAACAGTAAAATCATGTTTTGTGTTTCTTTGTTTCCATTTTCTGTGTCCTCTGTAGGACCAAAAAACAAAAACAAAACAAACAAAAAACAATGAATGTCATTCCTCTAAGAAACCCTTTTAATGCATCCAAGATGTCAAAAACAGTCCTTTCATGGCTCCTGAAGAGTGGCAGCATGAAATTGTATAAGAATATTCTACCTAGCTTTTCTTTTGGTGATGTCTTGCCATTAACTCATAGAAATATGTATTGTACTATTATCCCTACTGTACCTTCAAGTAATTGATTGGATTGCCTGTTGGCTACTAATGTCTTACATTAATAACCAGAGAATATTTCAGAAAGGTGGTGCCTGCTTCATAAAATGTATCTGTGGTTGCTAAAATCTTATTTGGCTTGAAACAACTAAATTTAGTAGACTCTAAAATTGTATATTGTTAGAATATGATACTTCAAAAAACTATGATTTACTTTCAGTTCTGAAAATATTCAGAAGGGTTTGTTATCTCTTGCAGACCTTTCTGCAAACTACTAATGGGATGAACACAATATATCACTTTTATAATAGTGAGCTATTAAAGGCAAGCATAAAGCAGTCTGAAGCCCATAAGTGCTGCCAACAGCTCCTGCTTTAATGAATTCCCTTTTAGATGTCCATTAAATGCTCGTGGCAAATGTACTCATAATGGAAATGGCAAATCTAAATGGGTAGATATGAATAATCCATGGAGTTTAAATTCTGTTTATGATCATCTTCACATTTAGTTTTCAAGACAACGCAGTTTAGTTTTCATTACAGTTTGGAATAAAGAGGACAGGGAGTAATTGATTGCTTCAAGCAGATTAAAACCAATGGTTTTCTTTTCAAAGAACCAGTTCAATGCAGTAATTCCAACTTTAAACATTGATTTAGGGTACTCAACACAAAATGTTTTGTGCTGTGTGAACTTTTATATAGAAAGACTAGTATTACTTTTATTTGCCTATATATCTATATAGTGAAATATAGAGGTTGTTAGTAGCATGTGCATGACTTAATAGTGATCTATATTAAGTCATTTTGATATTATTGCAGTCATATAATGAATCAATGAGATTCCCGTCATCACTGTAATATTGTTTGTAACCCATTAGCACAGAGAAATTACAGCCCATCATACATCATTACTGTGATTGAGGCTTTATTACCATATTCTCAAATTGCTTGCTTGCTATAAAACTAAATAGACACAAGACAACTATAGGTGGGTATAGACTATGCATTATTGTGCTACAGTAATGAGAGATTATTGTACAATAAATGGGTGAAACTTATGAGGAAAATAAACTTAGTAGTAATAGAAAACTGGAGACTCTTTTTGCTTTTTTTTATTACTTAAAAGGTCACATATATTTGTTATGCTCACGTTATTGTTTATATATTACATGAATCGTAGCCTTTAAATATTTTGTAAAGATTTTTTTTCCCAAATGTATCTTTTCAAAGTCTGTAGTCTAATGCACTTCCAGTGCTCAGGGCTGGACTTGGAATCTGCCTTTTGTCACTTGCAAGATTAGACATTTTACTGCTGCTAAGCTTGACATTTTTGTGGGTGGGTAATACCCTTTAAACTTCAGGCTATTTTTCAGTACTCTATATATTTTATTAATAGTGTGAATAGGTCAGTAGTCTTCTGACTCTTCAGTTGAAATAATAAATGTATGAATGCAACAATATTCTAAGCAATGAAGAGAGGTAAAATATGGAACAATTGCCTGGGGCCTGATTGTAAAAGACTTTTGATGTCTCAAAGAGGGAAATGGAAGAAATATATTGCCTCTATATTAAAGAAAAAAAAATCCCACGACACTAAAACTTGTTAGTTAAATTGTGCATATGTTCATCCTCTCTCTGTTGAGTCTTGTTTATGAGTTATAACATTGAGACCATTATTTAGAAGAGTAAAAAGCCCAGTGCGTTGACTTTTGGGCTAAGATCATTGCTTGGATTGAAAGTTCTGCTCAATGCAGAGTGGCTTTCTGATCTCAGCTTCATTGTGATTTGGCACCATGACAATTTAAATAGCAAATAACAGTATAAAACAAAAAACAGAAGCTGGCATAAATATATTCATGATTATAAAGGACTATACCTATAAATTCTTAGCTAAAGCAATAATAACCACCTGCAAAGTTAGAAATGACAACATATTCTTCCAGGAGGGGTAACTCTGTTCTTAGGTTATAATATTCTCACAAGCCACTTAGGCATTACTCTAATGCCTATCATGATGTAATTACCACCCTTTTTGTGAGTCATAGTTTTTATTTATAGCACGTATAGTGGTTGCAGTGGTATAAAAACTGAACACTGTCAAAGTATGTCTTAACTGCAGTGAGACATACTCTGTGAAACGAGAGTTCAGAATTGGCTGAGGGGACATAGGCCTAAACTATGCCTCACGTAACTCTAGTATATTCTTAAAATGTAAGAAACTGAAAAGCCTCCTAAATAACTGATTTCATTCCCTGTTTGCCAGATTACACAGCCATTTTGAACTATATGAATATTTTTGTGACTTTCTCTTGATTCACGTCATCACTTCTTGAGAGCACTTTCCATGTTAAAAACAAAGCGAAGAAGCAATACAAAAGCAAAATGCCAGAAATAAGAGAGAGGTAACGTTTAGAGACGTTAGAAAGATGTATTTTAAATCTTTGAAATCATCTATCTGTGACTCATTTTACACTTAACATAATTTCAAGCAGGATTTGAAGTTGTATTAAATTTGTTACCTGCTTCCAAATCTTTTGGGGAACAAGGGAGAACATGAATAAAATAACTTTTGTTTTTTTTTTTTTTTTTTTTTTTTTTTGGTGGTACGCGGGCCTCTCACTGTTGTGGCCTCTCCCGTTGCGGAGCACAGGCTCTGGATGCGCAGGCTCAGCGGCCATGGCTCACGGGCCCAGCCGCTCCGCGGCATGTGGGATCTTCCCGGACCGGGGCACGAACCTGTGTCCCCTGCATCGGCAGGCAGATTCTCAACCACTGCACCACCAGGGAAGCCCCACTTTTGTTGTTTTCAATAGTCTAGTTGGAGAGATACTAATAAATAAAAAAATCACAAAAATAATAGTAAACAATAAAAATAAGCATTAAGAGCTAAGAAGAAAAAGTGAGATATGGGAGATAGGGAGTGCTAGGTGGGGTGGTTTTAATATAGGATATTTATAGAAGGCCTTTTTAAAAAAATTAATTTATTTTTTTGGCTGTGTTGGGTCTTCGTTGCTGTGCACGGGCTTTCTCTAGTTGTGGAGAGTGGGGGCTACCCTTCCTCGCAGTGCACGGACTTCTCATTGCAGTGGCTTCTCTTTGTTGCGGAGCACGGGCTCTAGGCGGCACGGGCTCAGTAGTTGTGGCTCGTGGGCTCAGTAGTCGTGGCTCGCGGGCTCTAGAGCACAGGCTCGGTATTTGTGGCACACTGGTTTAGTTGCTCAGCGGCATGTGGGATCTTACTGGACCAGGGCTCGAGCCCGTGTCCCCTGCATTGGCAGGCAGATTCTTAACCACTGTGCCACCAGGTAGGTCCCCAGCAGGCCTTTCTAATGAAGTGACGTTTTAGCAAAAATCTCAGTAAAGTGCAGAACTACCATAATGGTATCTGTGATAAAATACCCCAGAACGGTGAATACAAAGTTCTAAGACAGAAGCATGTTTGGTGTGTTTGCACAACAGCAAGGCCAGTGTGGCTCAGCGAAGTAAGTAAGGGACAAATAATGAGAAATTAAAAACAATGCCTTAGTAATTTTTAAGATTTATAATAATGAATTTAATACCATTAAAGATTTTTTCTTTGGCTAGGTTTTTGCTCTTAGAGAGGTAGTTCAGACTCAAATAATGGTTTCAATAACTTTCTTAGTATATTGTAAATGACTTACTTTTTAACTGTTTAAATATACTTTTAACATATTCAGTCTATCACATATATCTTCTGTGGGGATCTAGATATTTTTGATAAGTTAAGTCAAATTCTCAGAGTGTGAGCCATAGACTACCCTATATATTTAAGAGCTTATAATTGGGGAATATTTGTACTTTTCGTGCTGGTATAGATAGGTTTTCAATTTATTTCTAGCACTCAGTAAAAACAAACATTATTTAATGGCCCTTCCAAAGTAGTCCAGAGCTCCATTAAAGCTTGTGAAGTCTTGCTATTTTATTTATTTGAGTTACAGACAAATTGAAATAGATGAAATGTAGAGTTTGGGGGATCTTTAATCCTGTAAAAGGTGTCCTTGAATTGAAAAAAGTTTTGAGAATCATTTGCCTTCTTCTAAGGCAGAAGGTGAGGAAGAAAAGGAACCAAACATGGGAAAACTGAGGTAAAAAGAAGACACTAAGAGAAGTTTGAGGTTCCAAGAGAGAGAAGAAGCTAAAAATGTATATAAGTTAAGTTTTGAAACAGAGAAGAGGAAGCTGCTAAGAATTTTTCTAGTTGTATCCTGCATTAGTTATGTGTTGCTGTGTAAGATTACACACGTAATTACAAAACTTTTATGAATCTAAGGACTTAAAAACCCCTTCTAACTGATGGATTAATGGATGGATAGAAGGATGGCAAGGTATGTAACAATGCAAAATACAGGAACTCTTTAATTATAAAATCTAGAATGTGGATATATGGCTGTTTATTGTACAGTTCTTTCAACTTTTCTGTATGTTAAAAATTCTCATAATAAAATGTTATCCTTATAATACTCCTCCTAGCTACTGCTTTTCCAAATGCAAAGTGACATTTTGTAGTGGCAAAGAATTGGTAACTTTTTCTCCCCAACCTAAACAACATGCACAAGTTATTGTTAGTAGTTAGCATCTTAGCAAGCCTAATAGCATCTAGCTCTTTCTGTCTGTATAATATGCTTCCTTTTATAGGGAAGCAATGATTATACTTCTGGCATACTCCTGTATATGGACAAGAGCCTGAATCACAAAACATATTTAAACAAAATATTTGTTATGTAACCAATTACTTAGTGTCTGCAGTGTTTCAGGCACTGTGCTAGGTACTTCTGTTCTCACTTTAATCCATATAAAAATCCAAAACTGTAGGAAATTATGGATGAGGAAACTATGCTGTAATACTTTTGCTTCTTAGTGGTGGTTCTTGTAAAAGTCTGTTTAGTATTGAAAATCAGTATATATAGTTTTGGATTCTAGTGTATTATCATCATTAATTAGTATAGTCTATGAAAAATGCCTATCATTTTTGCTTAGACCATTTGCAAAGGCAATTTTGCAGTGATCTTTCATAGGGTCTTATAATTTCTTGAACCTCCCATGACTCATGTGTAGTTGAAAGAGCCATATCATTTGGAATCAGAAAGCTAGCTATGTTTTAGGTCCCAGCCACATCTCTTAAAAGCTTTGTGACCAGGCTTCCCTGGTGGCGCAGTGGTTGAGAATCCGCCTGCCGTTGCAGGGGATACGGGTTCGTGCCGCGGTCCGGGAAGATCCCACATGCCGCGGAGCGGCTGGGCCCGTGAGCCATGGCCACTGAACCTGTGCGTCCAGAGCTGGTGCTCTGCAACGGGAGAGGCCACAACAGTGATAGGCCCGTGTACCCCCCCACCCCCACACACACACACAAAAAAAGCTTTGTGACCATATAGGGAATGTGAGTGAAGAATATATACAAATTCTTTTTAACTATTTTTGCAGTTATTCTGTAAATCTGAAATTATTTGTAGATAAAACAGAAAATAAATAGTTTTGTCACTTCTCTAAGCCTTAGTATACTATTTTTGAAAGTAGGAAGACCTGTACCTAATAATACCAGAGGAACCTAAAGAGAGCCTAAAGTATGAATGCAGATACAGATATCTCACACAATTTTCAGCCCTATGGTAGGTATTCAGTAATTTTCACACATAGTTAAATGCACAACACGTGTTCATTGAGAGCGGCAATATGATCTTGTAAGAATATCCTTGGAGATATTCTTGGAGAGTTAGCTTGGAGAGCAAGCTAACTAGATTCGGATATTAATTCTCTCACTGGATGACATTGAGCAATTAACTCAGTCCTGTTATTCCTCAGTTCTTCCTACAATGGTATGAAATAGTGGAAAATATTCAATATCTAAAGGCATTCAAGCTATCCCCTAGAAAGCTACTGTAAAAATTCAGGGTAATATATTATGTAATATTTACTAAGCAG
Organism: Physeter macrocephalus; assembly: GCF_002837175.3. Lineage (NCBI taxonomy): Eukaryota > Metazoa > Chordata > Mammalia > Artiodactyla > Physeteridae > Physeter > Physeter macrocephalus. The sequence continues at coordinate 2,672,517 of NC_041215.1, forward strand.
CGAGCCGTTTCAGTAATTGTTGTCACCCATTTGCTTCATTTATGTACTGTGATTTCAAAGTTTTTTTAACCACCACTGGGCACAAAGCAGCATCTCCAAGAAACAAATAAAGAAGCCAAATTACCACACCGCCTTTCACAATCTAACTTGTGATAAAATATGAGGACATATTTTTATTTGTTGAAGGAAGTCTTATATATCCCAATTGAAATCATTTTTGAAGTACATCATCATATATAGATGCTATACTTAAATACATTTGTTGTTTTCAGTATTATTGAAATATTTGTGGTGAAAGAGATGATTAATTAATGCTGGTGAGTTGTTTGGGTCAAAGAGGAGTTCTCCCTTTGCTAATGTTTTGAGGATGAGCAGGAACATCAAGAATGATTTTAGTACAGTAGCACTCACGTTTGAATCATCTTTGGTTAAAAGGTTCTAACTAGTGTCTTTTTTGCATTGCTTTTCTTAATTATAACTATAAATCAAAACCATATAAAATTACAGAGAGCTAAATGTTTTGTAAGAACCATTTAATGACTGTAATAACCAGTCTAGAGGGAGGCATCATCTTTTTGTCAGGGAAACCAAAGTCACAGAAAGACCCCTACTCTTAAATTTTTGCTTTGTCTGAAGGGAGTATATATATATTAAGATGTTTGGCGAAATAGTTACATAAAGTCTTTTCTGCAATATTTTAAAAGAGGATATAGTACTTTGCTTAAAATAAACTAATAATAAGACTGTAGTTAATGGACACAAAAGTGGATGAATATGGGATGACTTCAAAAAAGAGATACAGGGCTTCCCTGGTGGTGCAGTGGTTGCGCGTCCGCCTGCCGATGCAGGGGAACCGGGTTTGTGCCCCGGTCTGGGAAGATCCCGCATGGCGCGGAGCGGCTGGGCCCGTGAGCCATGGCCGCTGAGCTTGCGCGTCCGGAGCCTGTGCTCCGCAACGCGAGAGGCCACAACAGTGAGAGGCCCGCGTACCGCAAAAAAAAAAAAAAAAAAAAAAAAAAAAAAAGAGATACAGTTGATGTTATATATTGACTGGTGACTGCTTTCTTGTACTTAGCATTAGACAGTTTGTACCATGCAAATATCGACCTCTATCAAATGAGTGACTACAGTATTTTCATACAGATGTTCCTATAATTACTTTGTAATAAGTAAATCTTTTTGAGGCAAATACATGAAGTATTCTTCTTAAAAAACAGAAAACCTAAGGTCACTCTTTTCTTAAAACATTTTATTCTGAAGATTTCAGGAATATACATAGGATAAGATAATGGTTTCAAACTGGTTTATAATTAACTGTTTCTTAAATAAATCTTACACAGAAGCAAATGGTTCTGACAGAAATGAGGATACAGTGATTGCAGGGAGCCAGATGTTCCAGTGGCTCAGTTCTTACTGTCTCTGTGGTGACCCTGACGTGTCTCTCTGGCATCCTAAGCCTCTGAGGAGTGCATTTTGAGAACTGTGGACATATGTAGGAATTTTTAATTCTTAGGCCATATGCTATTCCTTTGGCTATTGAACAACTCTGCCTTGCTGTCACTGTTAGATTACATAGGCTAGCCACTAGCAGCTATAGTTGTTCAACAGGAATATGTATATTGCATAAACAAGTTATTGTTAGCATGTTTGTCTAATCAGTACTAGTAATTTAGGTATGTCATATGGGCTCAGACACTTCTGATTCTGAATTTCTTTATTGTATGTAGTGAGAGAGAATTGGGTTAGGACAAATCAGAAGCTCCTTCCAAGCACCTACCATTCTTTCATTCGATAGAGAGTCTAGAACTTCCCTTACATGAGGTAGAGAATAAGTCTTAGCCATAGACCATAACTCTGAGGGATTTAAACTCAGATTGGCGAGATAAAACTATCTGACATAAAATGAACAGAGACAATCTATTAAAATGTTAATAAATTGTTTTGGACTTTAAGAGCCAAAATTATAAAGAGACAAATGTATGTAGAAAGGATCTATTTTTAAATTCTTAGATTAAAAGAAAATCCTGTTTGTTTGAGATTTCATCTAACTAGATAAATCAGCAAATTATGCACTTATGTATTTCCTACTAAGAATTAGAAATCAGTGCTGTTGCTCTGTTTTGATCTTAAATATGGTCTTCCAGGGCTTCCCTGGTGGTGCAGTGGTTGAGAGTCCGCCTGCCGATGCAGGGGACACGGGTTCGTGCCCCGGTCCGGGAAGATCCCACATGCCACGCAGCGGCTGGGC